>NC_090870.1:1654216-1659216 GCF_036669935.1 Montipora foliosa | reverse complement strand
TATTGTCCGAGTCTTTCAGCGGATCTGCTTGATGTACGGTTATTCAGTCAAACGCTCTCTAAATTGGCCACAGACGGACTTGGTGTCTCAGCTTTGCAGGTAACCAACACAATTATTAGTTAAACTTGTACGTGTTAAAATTGAACCACCCCACCTTTTTAACACCAAAGTAAGGTTCAAGGTCCTCAGTGTTTTTATGAAATGTATGAGTCTCACGAATGCGGACCAAAGACGTCGATCTCACGCATTGAGGGCAATTTCTCACGCCTGCCGTATTCTTTAGCACTCTAACAACAAAAATTCAATCCAATATTCCCCGTAAATGTTCCAAAAAACTGCGCTTAATGTCGAGTTTGAGATCAATACGTTCGAAAGCCATCGGAAAAGTTTCAAATAGCTTTGGACGTTTTCGGAAGCCATCGAAACATCTTCGGACATTTTCAGTAGCGTTCGGAAGTCTTCGGTAAATCGTCGGAAGTTGCCGAAACATTTCCGGAAATTTTGGTCATGAGGAGACGAAAATCTCTACGCTTTGACTCGGCAAAAAGTTAGCAGGTATACATTCAGATCCACACGAAAATTGAAAGCATGAATATCAATTGATGCTGAAACGTTTGTTCACATAGTGACCCTCTTTGAAACTATGCGTGATATCGTGTAAAACTTAACTGGCCAACCTCTGTTCTCCTAAATTAACAATAATCTCTATTGTAATCATCAACAATAACTGAGGCTTCTGACACTTACAATAAGGGTATTTCGTGATCTTCCAGGCGCCCGTAAAAGTAAAGTCAAGGTCATTTATGCACCCCGGGTTATGCAAGCGGAACGTTTAACCTTATATTCACCCACCAACGTGAAAGTTGAGATTTTCCTCTGGCAGTGAATGTTCATGGCAGAAGTAACTTGGCAGCTCCGATATATGAAAACTTAAAGTGCTGCCAAACTCTCATTAACTGGGTTACAGTAACTTTCAATATGTAAGGTAAAAGCAGGAGGCCATTACCCTAAGCCTCCATCTTTCATATTAACCCTCTGAGTCAACCCTTTCTCATATCTTTCTATTTTTAGAAGCACCTCGCAGGGGGGCTTTACTGGGTGTTTTCTCAATAGCCAATCATAAGAGATCCATGGTCAGGCATTTATTACGTCACATACGTATGTGACGTATGTGAACCACTTCACGTATGCTCTCCGTCACATACGTCACATACGTGAAAATACAGTAGTTCTAAAAATAGAAAGATACGGGACAGGGTTGACTCAAGCGTACAATACAGTTGGAGGATTCGGGTAATGGTCTCCTGGTAAAAGATTAAGCCAAGTGCCCCATCAGGCCGGAGCTTATCCCGGTTTCTGTTACATGAAGCGACTAGGAGTATTCTACTCCCACCTGGATGGGATGCTAGTCCATCGCAGGGTTACCCCCTAGAATTAAATTCGGCAGCACCCATTTATACACCTGGGTGGAGAGAGGCAATGTGAGAATACTGAAGTCTCTTCCTCACGAACGCAACACAATATTCCTAGTCAAGACACTATTTATCTTGCCCAGGCAAATGATGATAATCTTTATTCTCGTCACCAGGATGCAGTTGAATCCGATCAGTTCTCGACTGGACTAAATGCGATATAATTACAAATATCGGTTTTTTGCCTTTTTTCCTCGTTTTTCCCTACCCTTGATCTAAGAAAGAAATACTTGATGGAAAGTTAGTCGGCGCTGGAGGTATATTATAGGAATATATTTCGTGATTTTAATTTTATTATTGCGTTTTATTAGGCCAAGGCTCAGCGGCTAAATTAGGCGTGGAGAGTCAACAGAGTAAAGTTACAGATCATGAGTAGTTTTACTGGCTAAAAATAAACCGCGTGATTGCAAATACATGCTGACTAAGCAGTACCATGCTGCGTCATGAGTGTTTGAGAAACTACCGTGCTTCAGCGCTTTATTCATCCCGTATTTAATGTACCCTGTTTATATTACAAGTTCAAATCAAGATTGCTCAACTCTAAAACAGAGGGCCTCTGTCAACTGTCAAAACGCCGTAAAACGGTAACACAAACGTAGGCTATAGCAAGTGCATGACATAAAACAGTAAAATGTCTTGAAAATCTGCAATTTTCTCCCCGAGCTTTGTAAAGGTTTTTACGGTTTACATAATACGGCATATCCGGGACTCCCTCTTACCCCGCCCTGAAAATGGGCCTGGAACCCAAGAGGGAGTCCCGGAACAGGACTAATAGGGACAAAGCTTGTTACTACGATTAAAAAAGTGGGGGTGGGGGGACTGCTCCGTTACCAGGTCTCCTACTATCAGCTATCGCATTGCCAGTCTATTTCAAATATTTGTTTCCTCTGTTGATTTTGTTTTAATTACATGCCTTAAACTAACCTGAAGCTATATGTCAGGGGCACCCAACGAATCTGTTCCTCACATTATCTGTTCCCCAGAGGAATCTTGCTGGCTGGCAAAAATACAGGTGTTTCGATGAACTGGCTGGGAAATTTTGTTATTGATAGAGGTTTTGCCTGGGAATTACTGATTTTTCCTAGCATTTCAACCCGAGTTGGCTGTAGAAACTCTGAAGATTGAGGACGACTAAAAGAAAAAAAAAAAAAAAAAAAAAAAAGAACCCCTTCCCTCTCCCACAGAGTAGTCACAAACATACGACGGCTGGTCAGAGTGATTGCGCTTGCGGAAAAAACCTGTTTTGTCCCGGTTTTGTCGCTTTTGTTCGGTCGTTTTGGATCGAGGGATTTGAAAGCGCGCGGAATTCCTGGCTGGGAAATAAATTTGATCAACTGGCTGGGAAACCAACCAATTTTATCTAGCTGGCTGGGAAATTTCTTGTGTGTCTTTCTGGGAAAAAGGAACAGATAATGTTTTCCCAGCAACACTGAAAAACACCTGAAAATGCCTTAATAACATTTATTTTCATTAACTGGGGTATAATAATACATTTTACAACAAATTGGTCGTTGGGTGCCCCTGATATGTCACTGCACTACGTAAAAATGCGCCTTAAAATGTCTCCAAACTACCCACGTAAACCAGGTTTTCCTTTTTTTCATAAATGATCCAGTAAGCGACTGAATGTTGCTGTTAACACTTTTCATGACGTTTTCCTCTTTCTTGAAAATTTTACAGAAACAACTTTTAATCTTCCATTTCAGGAGCACTTTGACAAGTTACAGTTTACAGAGACTGCAGTTGACGGCAGTGTACTCATCCCTAATCTAGCAGCGAGTGTCTCAAACAAGTTCAAAGAGAGGTTTCTTGTTGTACGAAGACTTAAAAGAGCTGTGGAGTCTTCTTGGACAACATCTCCGACAACGACCCCAGCAGAATGCTGTCAGATAGCAAACTCACCGAAACGCCTCGAGTACGATTCAAGGTTTCGTAATAAAGTTGACTTTGCAAGTTTATGCGTTAAGATTTCAGAGAGCGCTCCTTCGTCTCGACAGTATGTTGCTGATTCCGTACTGAGCGAGATGAAAGATATCATGCAGCAATATCCTGTTATCAAGTGGCAATACTTTGCATCTGAGGAAGGTATGCTGGCGAGTTTTCCAGCGTTTGAAGACGCGGCAGACTGTAGATCTTATGATCCTCGTTTCAGACCATTTTATGTAGAAACAGCCACACCCGAACCAAAAGACGTTGTTCTTGTTATTGACACAAGTGGATCAATGGCTGGGAACCGGATTGACGTGGCTAAGGCGGCTGCAAAAACGGTTTTAAGTACAATGAATCCAAGAGATCGGGTAAGTAAAGTAATCCACGATTGAAAGCTATGGCGCTTCAAACAATATTTTAACGTTAGTGTTCTCTTATTTTTCGGCTTGACTGCCTGCCTGCTGGACTGACTAACTGACTGACTGACTACCGTCCGATCCCCCGACCGCCCAACAGACTCACTGACTGACTGACTAGCAGCCTGTTTGTCTGGCTGACTAGCTGCCGGAGTGACCGACTGATTAACTGGGTTGCTGTGTGACCTCGTATCTGATTATTATTATTTTTGATCAGATTGGATTGGTGAAATTCAGCAGCGAGGCCGAAACACCAACTGGATACAACAATGATGGGAGAGACTGTCACAGCAAACGTTTGGCGGATGCCACACCGATTAATATCAAATACTTAAAGGATTTTGTAGATACACTTTTTGCTAGAGGTACGTGTAACGATGTTGTCCAAAAACGTTGTTTATTTTCTGATTCACAAAACTAACTCCTACTCTCCGGCCTCGTGCTCTAACATCCGGGACACTACTTTCGTACCGTGTATTACCTAATTTGGTAACAACATTACATCTCTCCCCTCTTTGGAACAAATTTTCAACATGGGTAATGAAAACAAACAAAATACAATTTAAACAAACAAAAACAGTTCAGTCCTAAAAGTCTAACAAGGACTTAGCAAGTTCACACGCAAATGTTATCAGTCACAAACAAAATCATCCAACTTTACTGGGCGTGTTCGCGTACGCTGCGGGTAGCGCTTTGATGGTACAGGATCGGACTGCATCGGTGCTGCAACATCACTGAAGCTTCCTTGCTTCTCGGTACTGGCATTCTCTTCCTTCACTGCGGGCACGCTTTTGAAGAACGAAGAGTTCCTCGTAATCTGGACGCCATCATCATTCTCTGCAGTGATCATAGATCCCTTTTTCTCTACAATAAAGTGCGGTCTTGGGTCATACGGTGTGTCACTTTTCTTCTTTGAGTCATCTCTCTTAACTAGTACCGTGTCGCCTTCTTTCGCGTTTGACGGCTTTACGTAACGCTTGTTGTCTGCGTGCTCCTTCATCTTCGCTTTCGCTGTCTGATCACGCTCTCGGATCTCAGGGTCTGAGCAGGGTGTCGTCAACTCGGGTAGCTTCGTTTTCATTGGCCTGCCAAAGAGTGCTGTTGCTGGAGCAATCCTTGTGGTGCTGTGAGGTGTAGCACGGTAGTTTCTCAGCAGCCTGTTCAGCTCCTGCTTGTAGTTCTT
>NC_090870.1:1641716-1644216 GCF_036669935.1 Montipora foliosa | reverse complement strand
TCCGTTAACTCTTCCGAAATAAAAAGATTCTGTAGCGTTGTTTTCACCTAGAGATATCATGTTTTATAGGTTGATAAAACATCAGTGGAATCAAATACACGAGTTGAATGAAAGGAAATTTCCCAACATCCTCCAACACTCCCCTGAAAATTGTGGCAACAATGCACCTTGACGTCACATAACGTGAGAGTTACGTCAGCCTTTCCAAAATTCGTCATCTTGGATTGCTTCATCTTTACGTGGCTTCAGAAAACCACCAAAAAAACCCCTGCACATTCTGAAAACTAGAAAACTGTCTTACAGAATCAAAACCAACAAAAGGTTGATACCTTTGATATAAAATGAAAAAGTTACTGCGTGCAATGAAATTTTATCTAAAGTGAAATTCAAAATATTTGGAAAAGTCAGGGGCACTCAACATCAATTTTCGGAAAATATCTTTTCGGAAGACGATTTGAGATCTAGAATTCTCGGAACATTTGTTGTAAAATTCCTTGCTTGCCTGCCTGTCCTAAGTTTTTCGAACATCTAAAACATGGTATCAAAAACATGGTATAATTTTTACCCTAAAATAGTCACCTAGAATTTCCGGGAGCATTTTTTCTGGCTGACATTTTCGAAAAGGTAAGTTTTGATCCCTATAATTTTCGGGCTAGGGAATCCGAACAGATGATAAATTTTTAGGGGATAAAAATATGCCTATATCTACCCTTTAAATATGAAAATACGTTTAACAATGCTATGTTTAAGTGGTTTTGAACTATTTTCTCGTTGGGTGCTCCTGAAAAGTATGTTCGTAAAAATAAAGCTGCCATAGAAACCTTATTTTAGTAAAAAGAGACAAGGTATTTATGTAAAAAAAAGTAACGGTAATCCAGGACTGTGGATAGAAAGTTGTACAGATATATAGATTCGGACACGTACTAACTAGCTACTTGCAAGGCGACATAATTTCCCAGATCACTTCCATGTTTTCACAAACTCAACTAACTTGTTCTGTTTTTTTTTCATTGAATTCCACAGGCTTCAAGTTCTTGTATCATCGCCTGGACTTAATTAAACCTGATGATCCTTGTGTTCACTTTTCAAGATATGCTGCAAAAGGTCAATAGTAAATGTTAACATTATTACAATTATAATCAGTAAATGTATTTCATAAGATGACTTGGGCAATTTAGGTAAAGGAGAAGTCTGCATACGAGCCAAAAGGCCCATCAAGCCGCAGCTTATCGCGGTTTCTGAAGCGTGAAGCGACTAGGAGTATTTATATTCCTCAAATCTGACGTAACTGCGACCAAAATTGAGGCTCGTGTTATAGTATTGTGTTTTATAATGTATCGTTTGTTTATCGCATTCTGCTTTAACGAACAGAGTGAAAAGGAGCAATGCTTCATTTGGAGTAAAATAGAGTAAATGCCATATAAACTCATTTCTCTTTTTTTTTTATTGCTACTTCGTGGCATCAGTTTAGTACTCTTACTAATGCTTGATTTGAAGTAAGTCCTTCTCGTCTCTAATAAGCCCCCTTATGCATTAAGCTACCCCTTCCTCTTTAGATTTGTAGTTTAAAGAGAATTCTCTTCAGTAATTAGAAATTGTTATTACAGATTCGACTGTGGTGAAGTTTGGAGCAGAAGCGTTTAAAGATCCATATACCTACCTTGGTTTAGATGAGACAGTCCCTGAAATAGAAGCTTATAGAAGATTTATGACAAGTACAAGCTCGCCAAACCCCGGCTTTAAAGAGGGCATTCGGGACACAGTTCTAGCAACACGAAAGGTTGAAGATATTTGGTTTCGTGAAAAGATGGATTACACGAAGTATCTGGTTTGGAGATATATTGGTACCGCCAATGGCGTGTTCAGAATGACGCCAGGGACATCGCTGGCGAAATCGTACGACCCAAGGAAAAGACCATGGTAAAGTAGCTGCCTGTGAAGTACCAACGAAAAAACGCACAATTTTTAAGTGAGCCAGGTAACCCGGCCTGCTCGGTTTCCGGGACAAACTTAACTTTGTTGTTTGTTCATATGGGAAATTTCAGCCAGGTCGACCGGGATGAATCCAAGAAACAAAATCAAATTGGGGTCACATAAAGTTGTATCGTTCGTGACTCTTGTAGGTTTGCTGCCTTACTTTTAATGCTGCTTCGTATACTTCTGAAGTGGAAACACATACGAGTCACAAATTATGCCATTTTAGTGATCCGAAAGCGAAGCTAGTTTGTCAAAAAAGTTTCGTCACGGTCACCCAGGCTGTAGTGTTTATATGGGAAAGTTACCGAGCCCGCCTTCTCATATGACCACATCTAAATTTTTTGGAAGACAGCAGTGGCGAGACGAGATCTCGGAAAACAAGCTGGGTCGACCGGGCTCATATGGAGAGGCGCTTAGTTTGGTTTTCAGGTCCTTGATTGGTTTAAAAAACAAAGTAAAAAAGCTCTCACCATGTCGATTATTATTTTTGAACAGTTAGTATAATACCGATCCTTTATATAAG
>NC_090870.1:1591716-1636716 GCF_036669935.1 Montipora foliosa | reverse complement strand
AGGTAGCGGGCAACACAGTTTTGGTTTATATGACATCCAGAAGATGGCATCGTTTGGCTTTGCCTTCCTATATTTAACAAATTGATGCACGGTCAGTTTTTCATGCGTCTGTCCTGTTATTAATCATGAATTGCGTCATGACATTGTCAAAGTAGCTTTGGATCCGCAGACTACTTTGACAGACTACAGACTACAAAAACGCAAAGACTACAAAAAGGCAGAGGGGTCAAAATTAAGTCAAAACACGAGATGAAAGCGAGATAAAAATGCGAGAAACTTCAATCTGACGCGAGCAATACCGCGTCATTATCGCATAAATTATAAATTTATGTGTCTGTCCTTTTATTGACTATAAAAATTAGCCAATGAGCGCGCGAGAATTTTCGCAGTCATTGTAAAAATAATTACATCTACTATAGCAATTGTATGGTCAATTTTGTATCATTTGTAAATTTTAATGGTTTTTTCGCCTTTAGTTTTCTTTCACAATGAGTTGTAACTTCAAGTTCGTCCATATTTTCTCTTGGAAAAAATGGAGAAGAGGCAAGAAATATGTTGTTTCATAGTCCATCTAGGGATTATTCTTATTTCTGTAATAAAGGAAAAATAGTATTTCTGGGGACAGCTATATGTGGCATTGCAAATCATGTAATAATGTCATACTCTTACCTCGGTTAAATGTGCTAAAACTTCTACGATTAATTACAGAAGAAATAACTATAGTGCAAAGTATGAACAATAAAAAGTTACAACGAATGAAAAAATATGTATATAGGTAGTTTTCACGTGACGTCATCGCCGCCATGTTGGTTGAACGAAAACAGAAGATCTCTCATTAGATCCTCTTATTCGTCCACCAGCAGTTGTACATTGCAGTATTGTTATCTGTGCCTCTAGAGATTGGTTGCAGGCCACCTAAACAGGTTCAGGTTGCTCGAAGTTCAAGTACGGTGGCCGTTGCCGCCTGCACGCCGCACAGGACGTTACATGAGCTGTAAGCTCGTTAACGCTGTATACAATCATTATCATGATGGTGCAAAATTATCGCTAACGCTGCAAATTATATAGCTATATATAATTAATTAGAAACTAATTAATTCTAGCAAATAAAAAAGAACTTAGGCAATTCAAACTATGATATGTTGATTACGAAGTACTAAGCGATTCATATGAGTACAAGGTCTCAGTAACGGTGCACATAGAACACGAAGCCATGAGTTGTGACACTTGAAAAAAGTTCTGCATGGTGAAATCATTCACGTTTCAAAGACATGGCCACCAGTCCGAATTTTTAATTGTTTTAATTCTCGTAAATCATAGTTTGGATTGGCGAAGTTCTTTCGACTCAGTCGTGATTAAAATGGTGACTCAGCTGTTGCAATTGTCTCAGAAAAATTGTGCGTGACCTTGGGCGCTATCCATTCAACCAAAATTTCCGGGTTGAAGATTTTTTGGTGTCGAATAGATCGCGACGAGTCCGAACGGTCTCGTTCCATTCCATTCCATTCGCAAAGCCACAGGTGCCCCAAGCTCAGTGTGAGCATGGCCGACAAAAATATAAGGATTTGTATGGGAATCCCGATAAAAAGCTTGAGAAAATAACTGTATGACAAAAATCTCAATTAAAAAGCCTAACTTCATTGCCATTGTGGATAGATTCCTTCCTGTGTGGTCATTTTCCAGATCCGACGCGATTTGAGCCATTTTTCAGTTTCTGGGTTGTCAACGGTTATAATAAAATCCCAAGGCCGGAGACTAAATTCTCAGGAGCCACCAATTTGAGTCATTTTCCTGGATAAAGTGTTCCCACGGTCACAATACCACATCAGAATCAATTGACAAAGATTGAACTTTCAATTCAACCCACCATCAACGCAATAGTGGCCACGGCTTCGACCGTTGATAACAAACTGAGCCCTACCCGGGTGGCAGACCGTAGTTGTCAACCGCAAAGTTCTTTATTTCCCTGGGTCTCCCGACATGACTGCATTGACTCAAGTTTTAAAGGAATTAACATGCAAATACAAATAAACTTTGTTCTCGTACGATAATGTGCTTCGAATATTTTGTGGGTGGACTTACTAAAGCCAGTGAAATTTAATTACACCACTATTAACATCTGAGAGAAAACGGTCGTGTCGGAAGACCCAGGGGAATAAAAAAATTTGCCGTTGACAAACTACGGGACAAAATTTTATTTGCATAATTAATAATAATAATAATAATAATAATAATAATAATATCTTTATTTAGACTGATAAGACCGATCAACAAAATCAAAAGATTTGCTGGTTTAAACCGTCATTCCTTGAAGGTTACGATCGCGAACAGCCTACTACGTACAAAGTCCTATAAACTACCACGACATCACTGAGACAATGCAGGCGTGTCGGGAGACCCAGAGGAATAAAGAATAAAGAAATTACGGTCTGCCACCCCGGTACGGCTTCGTTTGTTATTAACGGTCGATGCCGAGGAGGCCACTTTGGGGTAGTATCGAAAACGAAGTTCCCAGTGCTCTGCGGTTCGCTGCACCCCCTTCCCCCCCCCCCCCCCCAACCCACCTGAGCATGATAGCAATAACTGATGTCGTCATCGCTATAGGACTCATCTGCTTAATTAACACACTTGACCTATATCCGACACCTGACTATGGCAGCGTTTACACGAATGCGGTTTCACATCGACACGGTTTCATTTCTTCGAAACCGCGTCAAAATCAATGCGTTTGGAAGTGTTTACACGGACCCGTTTTCGCCAGAAAATCCAAGTCGTGATGGTATAAGCGAGCGCTGCACTACGTGCTAAACTGACCAGTAAGAAATTCAATGCAACCTACCTTACTTGCCGCCATAACAGGTGTTGATATCAGCGCAGTATCTGTTGGAAAGTTGAGCGTCGTTTTTGTCTCTAATGCACTAATAGCAACCCACTACCCCATCACATGACCCTGAATTACACTGATGCAAATCAAAATTATGAAGAAAAAAAAACAGATAAACCTAAAAACCTTATATCAAAGACGAACCTTTTCAAACTGGTTCAATAAATGGTTTTCTTTCTGGAGACCTTTGTGAGATGAATTTACCACAGTTTAAAATTCATTCGTTAGCGTCCTAAACTTAGAGTTCGCTTGTCATTGACAGGTGCAGTGCAAAGAACGTTATCTTAGCTTTTCTTACTTGCTGGCCAGAAACTCGCTTCTACAATAATGGAAGTTAAGTCGTGAAGAGCATGGACACTGGCAAGTCAAACCCTGCACATTGGAACATTCTTTGTTACTGGAACATTTGCAAGACCTGGAGTAGGTGTTCTTGCCAACTTGCTACCACAGCGCACAACTGTGTGGATACAATCTACGTTCAGGCACCATCAGAGGAGATCCCGCCATGGCCTCTACTAACCGTCTCGACAAATTTATTACATATAGATATTCGTTATCTTTAAGAAAGTTACGACATTTTTTAATTTCGAAGACATGTTTCGATGTTACAAACATCATCGTCAGTTACAAAATATTTGAAAAACCGTTGGGAGTATATCACAACTAGGCGAAACATGCATAATTAAATATGATTAAGTGACAAGAAATACATATTTGAGTGAGTTACAGAGTGTTAGAAAGAATGTAGAGACTAAAGCGTAAGTGTCAGGTTGACGTGATGAACTTGTTGGTTTAAATTAGGCTTTTCCCAGTTTATATGCATAGCCTCCTTGAGTTTAAGTTGAAATTTAGTAGGGACGGTATCAAGGATTTCGAAACAATCCGCAGAGCAAGACTGACGGGAACGTTCTGAGCTTAGTAAATGTTTGAAGATGTGTGAGGACATAGATATTCCTAGTAAAATGTTTCATGATAATGTATCTATGACCATATATATGATTAGTACTTTGACCACTCTTGTAATTTAGCTGTTAAGCTACAAAAAGAGTAATTAAACTGATTATTATTATTATTATTATTATTATTATGAACTGTCACGTGATATGATGCCTGATGAAAGAAACATTTATGTCAACATTGTGGATCAGGTCGGGGAACAAGCCTGTTAAGAAATTCCAATAAAATGAATAACCAGATTATTGAAAACGAATCAGCTGAATTTTGCATTGTACTGAGAGTGCAAAAGGGCTTACGGTTGGGTTCTCAGTATATAGTTGGGCCAAGAAGATTAAATGTCCGTCGTGCAACGTAGGGTAGATAAGAAAATGAGAGATAATGACAGTGAACACTAAACGCATACCCAGCTACCTAAGAAAATTGATTCCTTCGATATCCATTAAAAGTTATTTTTTTCCCAAAATTACTTTAAATATTATTATCTCTAAGGCCTCCGTCTCCATCCACTCACACGAGTCCGTCTTAATGCCTAATGACAATTTACTTGGAAAATGGGAGAGTGGAGTTAAATGTAACATGAATGAAAAAGGTAGTATTTTAAAACGTGCATCTGCCATTAAAATTCATTGTGCTGCAAAAGGTATCGTGGGCCGCGTCGACAAGGTCACGAAAATTATTCACTTTCTTACCTAAAAATGCATTAGTTCCCACCACACTAGAGAGCTGGTACTTCTTGCAACGGACTCCACTGTCCAACGTATCCACGCCTTGTAATGGAATCTTAAGCTGGTAAAAGTTCTGTAGTTTGATTTTCTCCAAATTGCGGCATTCTTCTTTCACCAGATAACCTCTCTGTAGCAGATCTTCGGCAACGTCTTTTTCTTTTTCGGTGATGTGGACATACTCCAGTGTTTTGGTGGTTATATCAGGAGCAAGGAAATCATCGTGCATGATTAGAAATCCAGTTGCGTTCAGAACGAAACAGTCAAAGTTGTTTTCTTTACATTTTGGATATGTATCTGTCAGGAGTCTGAAAACATTTCACCGATTAGTAGGATAAACACCCTGTGAGGGATGCTAGTCAATGTGTTATCTCCGGCAATTTACCAGGTTATGAACCAGAAGTGACATAGTAATGATAATGATCACGATCACTATCACGATAACGATAATGATAATGTTAAAAATAAGAACTACATTTGAAATTTCATTGGCCTATCACTGTGTATGGTCATGTTCCGATAGAAGGTTAGCCTATGTTTGAGACTCACTTTTGGAAGTATGATAAAGGAAAGTCCGCACCCATAACGGCAATAACTTTGTCATTTGTTGTGTGGCGGCTGCTTGTCTAACCACGGTAAATAGTGTGGGCAGCGGTTATCACCACTCCTGCACCAAATATGTAAGGGGTGGAAATGGAAGCCAGTCCCTTGTTGCTTAGCGCGTTTTGGTACCTAAGTAACAAGATTTGCACGTGAAATGAAATTCATATCTTACTTTGTTACTTATGTAAAGGACCGGCATTACAATAACTGTTCAAAAATAATAATCGACACGATGAGAGCGTTTTGACTTTGTTTTTTAAACCAATCAAGGACCTGAAAACCAAACTAAGCGCCTCTCCATATGAGCCCGGTCAACCGAGCTTGTTTTCCTAGATCTCGCCTCGCCACTGCTGTCTTCGTAAAAATCCTGATGTGGTCATATGAGAAGCCGGCTCGTTAACTTTCCCATATAAACACTCCAGCCTGGTTGACCGGGACGAAACTTTTTGGACAAAATAGCTTCGCTTTCGGATCACTTAAGTGGCATAATTTTTGCCTTGTATGTGTTTCCACTTCAGAAGCATACGAATTAGCATGAAAAGTAAAGCAACAAAGCTACGATAGTCGCGAACGATACAACTTTATGTGACCCCAATTTGGTTTTGTTTCTTGGATTTCATCCTGGTCGACCTGGCTAAACTTTCCCATATGAACAAACAACTAGACGAGCGTAGACTGGATTGCCTGTGTTACGTGTTACACAAAAACAGAAGGCACTGAATTGGGTGGTATTGAACTGTAGCGTTCCAGTAAATATTTTTAAGTAGGGGGGAGGGGGGTGATGTAGACCATTTGAGGAGTCACCCAGACTTCATGCCAGCAATGGCCCTTTGGCTCACACGTTCACACGTTGAATTATTTTATAATGTCGTGTCCCGTTTTGAGGTCTTTTACTTTTTAAGCTTTAGTAAAAAATTCAGTTCAAAGATAACAAAACACGCTCTTGTTTGAAACTCACTCGTTTCTTCTTTGAAGGGGCTATGTCACTCATAATGATATAATTCTATGATTTGGGTGCAGGGGATGGCGCAGTGATGACAGCACTGGCCTCCCACCAAAGTGGCTCGAGTTCGATTCCCAGACTAGGCGTCATATGTGGGTTGAGTTTTTTGGTTCTCTGCTATGCACCGAGAGGTTTTTCTTCGGGTACTCCGGTTTTCCCATCTCCTGAACATTTGCCTTGACTTGCGTTATTTGTTAATTTCAGTTTACAGTGTCCCCAATTAGTGCACCAGAACGACTAGACACTTAATAAGTTGCTTTCCTTTCCTTTTTTTTTCCCCAAAAGTCCCAAAATTCCCAAAGAGGAGGCAGTGTGGCCCTGTGGTTAGGGCGCTTGCCTTGAGATCCGGAGATCCCGGGTTCAAGACCCGCTCTGACCGTTCGTTGACTTTGACAAATGCTTGATCCTGGTAGTCCCTGGTTCAACTTCCCAGCCGCACTTGTAAATAGCCAACTGATTTGCCTCCAGCCAGTTGGGATTCTTAACAGTTGTTGTTCTGTTCTGTCGTTTCGTTGTGTTTCATTGGCCCTGAAAAGCCCCTATGGGGAGCGGTCAATTAAGTATGTATGTATGAATGAAACATTGTAATAACCACTTAAAACTGTTGAACAACATAAAAGAAATACTGCAAAAGGAAAGAGAAGCATGGATATGAAAAAAATCGGCCCGACGTTTTTCAAAATTATGACAAATCGCCCGGATAAAGGTCGTTTTTTTTCTCAGAATCAATTCGTTTGTGATGCAACAATAATCCTATTGGTAAAGGAATTCCATATTACCATTTTCGAGTTTTAAACTCGTGATTAACTAAAGATTTTGCCGAAACACCCTAAAATAACCTGACATAGCCCCCTTAAGTGAAACAGTCTGCAGAAAAACTAACAGCAAATTGCTCTGACGGACGTTTTCCTGCATGTCATGCATGTCTAGAGTTCCACTAAGCAAACGTTTATGCCACACACTAAGGAAGGACTAAACATGTTGTTTCCGCTTCATAATTTCTCTTCTTTTCAGTCTAATCTGAAGACAGGTGAAATTTTTTTTAGCTTACGTTTGCACCAAATAGTATCGCAAAAGCCGGGAGCTACGGTATAACACTTGTATTTCGCAGGGTTTAATTCTTGCGGATTTTGCGGATAGTATACTTGATCCGCAAAAACAATTTCCAGTAGACTGAAAAAACACCGGCAAAATTAAAAACTGTAAAAATTTACTGCCGTTAATATTACTAAAAATGGCTTTTAATCCACATACAGTGGAGTCAAAAAGATCGTTTATTTTGATATTTGCATTGAGAAAAAGCAATTGGTTGCTACAAACAAAATGAAACGATAAAAGGTTAAGTCTATACTTTTCCAGTCTCTGAGGCATAAGAAACGAACTCAAAGAACGGGCCATCCGACGGGACACCGTTTCCTAAGGCCTCCAGGATGCCACATCAGTTTTTCCACCCGCTCTCGATGATTGAGGGGTTTTTTTTTACCAAAAGTAATGGAAGTTGAAAATAGTCTTGCTGCTTGAAAAGAAAACCGCAAAAATTAGTTCCCAGCGGAAATTTCAGTGAATTCGCGGCGCAAAAATTTGTTCCCGCAAACCTCAAAAAATCGCCAATCCGCAAAATAAAAGTCCTGCAACAATAAAAGGCAAGGCAAAAGACAGATGAAGAAAAAATAACATAGTTTTTATATAAAATTCTGAATTTCGAATTCCCAGCGAACGACTAGTGACAATCGATCGTAAAAACATTAAAATTCGGTTGTTAGTAAAACGCGTAACGGGTAACTGCGTAAAGGCGTAACGAGAAACTGCGTAACGGAATTTTTTTTCATTTTTTTTTCTGACGCCGTGGTTAATTATTTTAAAACCAAAAAGACCGTAAAAAAAAAACAAAGAAAGAAAAGGTAAATAAAGACGTGACCCGCGCTGGTCCTTGTTATGAGAGAAAAAGAAGACAAAATATATACATGTATAAGTATTAATACATGTAAAATGATCTTTTAAACACACGGAATGGAGGAGCCAAATTTGACGTACTCAATTATTATTTGTTGGATTTTATCTTAGGCCCCTTCTGGTTTCTTGAGATGTCTGTTACACAACGCTAAACTCCCAAATATCTTGGCGCTTTTGTCACGTTGTCCGGTCTTTCGTTATCTGCGGTCAAACACAGAGTATCGTCAAAGTAAACTCGCTACCACCTGGGTTTAACCATCACCGCTTGTTTACCTAAGGGTGACCCGAAAACACTGACCCCCGGACAATGGACCCCCATACGGACCGGGTCCACGGACTACCCCGACGGACCCCCTCCACGGACCCCTCACAAAAACAACATAGAAATAAAAATAAATTTAAAATATAAATAACACCTAAAGATTTGACTTACCGGTAGTCTGGATAGATCACTCATGTCTGCGAAATCTTAACCGTTGTGCGCCGCAAATTTAAAGACTAAGGCTCAGGCTCGGGCGCAAGTTGTATTAATCCCTTCACTGTGGACCGGAGTACTTCGAAAAAGACCGATAATGAGGTTCCTTGTTCCTTCCCCCATTTTTGTTCGGCTCATTCTCCCGCGGGTTCACGAACTCGTTCCGGGCTCCACGAAATGGAAAACAACCTGTCTACGTTTCTCGAGGAAACCATGGATGACGGGTAACATGAATCACTCGTATTTTTTTGTTTGTCTTGCCCATCTGCATTTGTTTGCAGTTAGAACAGATTCCTATAATAGCTTTTTGTTGCTTCAGCAGAAATGTGGAGGTGTATGAAATACCGTCAAGTAATGAAGTGAGTTGACTTTATAGTTAAAATTGTGCATATTGTGATCTGGTTACGTTAACATCCAATTTTTAGTGGAGCGACGAGTTGACTTCCTATTTAGACTTTTTTCCTTAAATATCTTTGAATAGAATTTGAAGTACACGCATTTTATACTGTTTAAAGGAAGGGCAAGATTTCCGGAGAGCCCCATACAATAGTTATGCATGCATTTTCTTGTTCACGCCTGTTCTTTGTTTGTGAGGAAGTAATACATGGATAATTTATAATGTATGGGGCTGTGCAGAAATCTTACTGAGAATTATGACAGACAAGGCTATAATAAAGATTAATGAAAGAGTCCAATTTTAAAACGTCACGATAAAGCCTATAAATACATGTAGTTATTGTATAACCTGCGACCAGGTGTCCTTTTCTTTAGGGAGGGTCCGAGATGAAACGTAGGGAGGGAGGGAGGGCATGATCGCAGGCTAGTCATTGTATGGCGGATCGGTCTGGAGTATCACAACGAAAGACAACATTGGAAGGGTTTTCAGATTGCTGCTAGGATAATACTTCGTCAGTGGAAAGTAGAAAAGAACCAACTGTTAAGTTATTTGAGAAAAGTAGACCGGATGACGTTTTATAGGATGAACTCAATTTAATAACTGGTGTCATATATATAATTTTAGCCGGTGTGTTTCAAAGCCTCTTGCATTAAATATTTGTTAGAACTCAACAGTTTCGTGTTAAGAATACCTCCCAACACATGCACCATTTCTCCTCTACTCTAACACTGGTACTCCACTTTGCATACAGGGTAAGGCAGGAAATATAAACTGTATGTTAAAAAAACTTCTAGTTTGATTTAAAGTAGTAGCCAACCAACAAACATTCTCTGCAATGCTAAAGATTACATGTGATCTCTCCTCTTTGTAACTAACTCTAACATAATGTTTAAAACTGCAACGTTCATACATGTGTACAAAGCAAACGTTTCGTATGTAAACATTTCCAAATCACTCCTAGCCTTAAACGTTTCTTTTGTGCACGCTGTTTGCCCAACTAAAGCAAAGACGATCTCAAATTCCGACAAAATGAATGATAGCTAACTGTCATTTCAAGGCTCGTACTTTAAACCGTTTAGGCTGTCTCAGGGCAAACCCAAGAGGATTTATAATACAATTTGACAACCTCTAAGAAGGGACGTTCGGGATATAGAATGTCTTTCTCTTTGATTTCTGTTTTCTAGGCAATTTTCAGTTGCCATCTTTAGCTTTAAAGGCATGCAAGGTAGTTCCACTAAAAAACAAACCTTCAGGGAAGAGGATGAAGGGAGTACACAATTGAGTTTCTTGAAATGAGTGTACGAACCCTGATAACCTCATTCAAGGAAATGACAGACACTTACAAATCTAAATTACACTGAAATCTCTCCATAACCAGTTGACGCAGGCTACTAGTGACGATGAGACTATGATCAGATATTATTTTTGAAGACACCTTTGTGCCCACAGGGTTTAAGTGGTAGTGCCTTGTCGATGTTAGCAACTGCCAAGCATTCGTTTCCTTGTTGAAAATATGATAGCTCTCAAATCTAGCAAAACAATACAGCTTATCATCGGGGCTCTGGAATCCCACAAAATTAGATTTCACAGCTTTCAAGCAGCTAGCACACTTCTTGATGTTACCGGCAATCTTTTTAAGAACCAAAGGCCCAGAGGATAGGGGATCCACTGGTCTAGCTGCTCTTCTTATAACAAGAGTTGTTGGATTGAGAATTTCAGCTTGAAAATTTGCTTCTGTATTATGTGCATCTGCATCTGTATCTGAATGGTGGAATGCTACTTCAGTTGCAGGTAAATGCCACTTGCGAGATGGAGCTTTCCCACCAACATTTTTTGGAGCAGAAGCTGCTGATATCTGGCTGAGACTTTTGCCTTGGTAGGCCTCCACAACGTTTGCCACACAGTTAAGACCGGGATGGCAATAGACAGGCAATGATGGAGAAGGTTGTTTCGCCCAAAGAAATTACAATCACAAGTACATTTTCCACTCTTAAAGCACTGAACCCGGTGAGGAAGGGGTCCTCCACTGTCCACAAAGTACACACTACCCTTGAAACCCTGGCGGAACTGGTCGTTGCACAGCACAGTCTTGGCTTTTTCCAGCAGACTCGATTGTTCCTCTTTGGAAAAGTGGCCACTCAGCTCTGAAAGGTCGCTGAGATCACACGCTGCTTGCCTTATAGAGGGATGAGCTGAGGAATGTGACAATGGTGTGACCTTAAAATTGCAGCACCTCTTGTATGCTTCTGGATCGGGGCAAACTTTGCTAGCCCTTTTGAGGAAAGCCTTTCGCTCTTCTTGGGTCATCTCTGCTTGACTCTTTGTCAGTGAATGTTGCTGAAACTGGTGGCAGACCTCCCACTTGTCGGACAACTGAAACCATGCCATTTCTTCCTCTTGATCGAACGACTGCACAAAGTCATATAGGTTTATAATGAGTCTGTCCATGTCCTGGGGAATGAACTTCGTCCAATCTTTCATCATATCATTTACTGACTCAGGCATGTTCTGTTCATATGGCTTGTTTCCCAAGCCAAGGCCTCTCAGAACAAATGCAGCCGTCTTTGTGCGCATGTCATTAGGCGTGTGGGTGCGAAAATACTGTGTAAAGGCTGGTAGGCCAGACTTCCCGGACCTTTCTAGGGTGTCCCACCCTTCCATGAGTGCTGTTGCATTCTTGTTAAACTCTTCTAGTGAACTTGACCAAATTAATCCACTTTTTGCTTTGAAGAGATCCTGGCAAATGCGGGACACTAGTGCTGAGGAGAGACCCAGCTTTCTACATTTCTCCTTGATATTTCTTTGGCTATGAATGTAACAAAGCAAAGGTGTTGCATTCCTGAAACCGGCCGCGAGGGCATTTGTTAACGCACGTTCATCATCAGTGCCTGTGGCACGAAGGAATTCACTTAGACCAGGATTTTCACGGGTAAGGCAATGGATAAATGCTAGGTACGTGGATTCGTCTCTAGTCATGCAGATCATGACAGGGCCTAAAAAGGAGGGGTGTTTTTTTGCTCCCTTTCCTCGAAGAACTGTATTCTTAAAACTTGTTACAAGCACATAGAATGGACCAAGTTGAAATGTTACGTCAACTCCAAGTTCAGAGACCTGGTTTACCCCGTCGTGACAGCAAAACCTCACAATATTGTTTAACTGTTGATCAGTGAATAATATGACCGTGGGAAGATCATTACAGACTACTTCACGGATAAAGCCAGGAAAAGTTGTCTTCTGCAGTTCTAGGACTGATGCAAGTGGGTCCTTGTTTACTCTTTCAGGTGCTTTTCGAATGAGGTATCCAACCTGTTTCACGTTCGGTGGGAGCGAACTAATGCTATCGGCACCACAGATACCACCAGACTCCTTTCGTGTTAAGAACAATGCCATCTTTGGACCAAATTCAACAGCTTTATCTGCAACTTTAAGCTTGGTGCTCTCTTTGGATCGGATGTGTGCCATATTGGATGAGGTTCGATTACCATGCTTCTTGATCTTAAATCTTGTGGGCTGACCATCAAAATTGTAATTGAGAAGCACGAGTGGGAACCATTTTTCAATATCTTTACCAAATTCGATGAACACAATTGTCTTGTGATATGACGTGTAGGAGGAACATGTGTACGTTCTTCTTCTCACTGCAACGTCGGCACTTGCTTGACTGTTGAGATTGTCAAGTTCAGCCACTTTGCCCCCTTCATCCCTTATGATGGTGTAGAACTTGGCCTTACATCCTGTCATGACCCATGACCCATTTTCATCTGAGAACAAATCTTTTCAGTGTTCCAGTGTATCAAGGCTCAAGACAAAAGTTGCATTGTCTTGAATTCCGATGGGAACTGCTTTGCTTATAATTGTAGGACTTTCTTCCTGGAAATTCATCATAAAGGGGACAACGTAAGGTTTATCAAGGCTCTCAAGAGTTATCATGTTGCACTCAACATTACCATTGTACAGCTTGTAATCCTTTCCCTTCATTTTTTTTTTGTGATTTTGACACATCGAAACGTTCTTCATCAGCATAGCTTTCTTCATCACTGTAGCCTTCAAGGTTCTATAAAACATTCATTAAAACAAATATTAAAATGTTAATATTCTTAAGCCTCGGACATCTTATTTTCATGGTCAGTAATCAGCAAATTGTCAAGCAGATTGGAGATGAGAATAAAGACAACCATCGGATATGGAATACTTTTAAGACAGCAAAATATCAAAATTAACATGCAAGGAAATGTGTGGCTGTAAGTGGGGAGCTCGAGAATTAACATTCAGACCTTAGCAGTTGAGGGTCAAGATTCAAGTTAAATAAATGTAAATTTATATGTACATGTCCATTACATCAAATTTCTTAGAGGATATCAAATGTCTCATTCAGACAGCAGAAATGTAAAGTACTTGTGAGAGCTTAACCAAGCTACACTGAATTACATTATATTATCACGAGAGGGCAGAGTGATGATAGGCCTGCCATCATTTATTTACTATCATTTGAGAAAAGACAATTTGATGTGAATTTTCCCATCCGTTTTTATTCCAGACAAAAAGATACCAGCCAGACAATTATTTGACATAAAACTTTATAAAGTAGAAAAATAAGAAAAGAAAGGCCCACTTGAATACCTTTGTCAGACTTGTGTCACAACCTTTGGAATATTCGTCTACACTGCTGTCTTGATCATTTCTATCATCAATCAAAACCTAAAAGCCACAATTCAGACATTATTACGTGCATTAATGGAATATTTCCTTTGCTTGTTCATTCCGGACAGACAGAGACGCGTCTTAATATTTGACTTTATAAAGAAGGAGAGGGAAATGGGGGAGGAGGGGAGGGGGGGGGGGAACAATTCAGTCAAGAAAAGTATTTAACTACGGTTAAATACCTCTGCCAGACTTGTATTGCTACCAGGGGTGTGTTCACCTCCACTGCCAAGGTCATGGTCATCTTTGTTGTCAATCAACTCCTATAAGCCACAATTCAATCAACCTGTAAATTACTCAATCCATCTACAAAGTACACTAAACTATATATATATCTGGCCAAGTTATTTCAAGATTCATTTGAGTCTTTCCTTCCTTTTTAGTTCAGCAAACACATAGCGGGCAACCACACTTCCCTTGTTTGTGTTATCTCACACATGCCCGCATCATATCATATTTCAACCCGCCTGCCTTTCTTCACACAGTAATGACTGTGTACTTGTATTCCATTCAAATATAAGAAAAAAAAAATAGTAAGTCAACTAGCCGCTCCACTGACTAATCGGATATTGAGTAGACAGTATAGCCAGATCAAAATGTGTGCAATGGTAACTTTTAAAAATGTCAACTCACTTCATCACTTGAAAATATTTCATACATCTCCACATTTCTGCTAAGGTAAGAAAAATATGTTTGGAATCTGTTCTCGGTGCAAACAAATGCAGATGGCTCAGAAAAACAAACAAATAAAAGTGATTCTTACCGGTCATCCATGGCTGCACGTGAGGCGGAGACAGGATGTGTTTTATTTCGTGAAGCCTTGGGCGAGTTCTTAATCCCGCGGGAGAATGATACGAACAAAATGGCGGAAAATGAACACAAATAGGGTCAAATAGGAGAATTGAGCCGTCTTTTTCGAAGCACGCCGGTCCACAGGGAAGGAACTGGCAATATGTGATTAAGATACCTTGCGCCCGGGCCTGAGCCTTGGTCTGTTAAATTTGCGGAGCGTAATTTATAACGGTTGAGATCTCGCCGACACGAGTGGTCTATCCAGACAATTGGCAAGTCAAATCTCTTTTTAAATTTATTTTTATTTCTATGTTGTGTTTGTGGGGGGTCCGTGGAGGGGGTCCGTCGGGGTAGTCCGTGGACCGTTCCGTATGGTAGTCCGTGGACCCCGTCCGTATGGGGGTCCATGGACCGGGGGTCAGTGTTTTCGGGTCACCCTTTACATAAAGCCAAAAGATCCGACGTACTGTAGGATTTAGCTCCTCTTTCCTCTACTCTATGATGCCGTAGCTTTTCTCAAACCTTGAAATAGTCGAGTTAAATTACACTTTGTCGTCAGTTGAAATAATAAGGGTGGTATGAACACTTTTCAACTTTGAAATGAACATTGCTTTAAAGCGAAAACTAAAAGTCAAAAAGACTCACGCTGGCCATTAATAGCTGCATTAGATTTACTGACTAAGACAATACCCACAATTTTTTTATTACAATGAAAAGTGGTATAATTGAAAGTATCGATGGGGAGGGTGTAATATTTGAGCAACAACAAAAAAGCATAATAGTTCATTCCGGCCAGTCTGCATTGAGGCGTTGCGTGACGTGAACTTTGTGTTTGATAAATTTTCCAATAAAAGGCATTAATTATAACATACGCATATCAAAAGTAATAAACAGAAAATCTTACCCCAGAAGTGAGTCTGCTGTCCTTGACATCCGCATCTACACAAGGGAAGCATTTAATCTACATTTTAGCATAAAACCTTACTTAGATCGCTGAATTGAATTTGACAGCCGAATGCATTCAGCATGTAAGTATGTACATTAAAAAATACTTTGTTATCGCCATCGCTACATTCAGAGCGATTTTATTTAAAGGCTCTTCTATAGTGACCACTATTAATAGGCGTTAAAGGTGAGCTACATATTTCATACAAAATGTAATGTACCATCAAATTAAGTATTAAACTTTCACTTACCGGAAAGCTTTCTCTCCCCAAGGAAAATGCAGAAAATCGTAAACGCAAGTTGTTATAAAAATAGCGCGCCGGTCGAAAAATTAGTCAGAATTAGTATTACTGAAACCTGCAACTACACTAAACGAATTGTAACTGAAACGATCGAGAAGCAAGAAAGGAAACTAAGGTGACTGAAAATGAAAGTCGAAAACTTACCATCGTCCTTCTCCTCCATGACTGACCTCTAGTTTAAGCCTCATTTAGACTAGCAAGTTTTCCTTGACAAGTCCACTTGTCAAGGAAAACTTGCCGACTGTACACACTAGCAAGTTTTCCTTGACAAGTTTTTCCTTGACAAGTTTTCCTTGGTAGTGTAAATGAAAAATACGACAAGTTTTCCTTGACAAGTGCACTTGACAAGTAATATCCTTGTCACATTTTCCTTGATGTCCGTCTACACGAGCAAATTTCTGACTTGACAAATTTTCCTTGTCAAGGAAAAGTTAGCACGCCAGATTTTCCTTGACGAGGAAAATTTGTCCACTATTCCCCATCAATACGAGCAATTTTTCCTTGTCAAGGCAAACTTGTCAAGGAAAAATTGCTCGTGTAAATAGGGTTAGTTAGGGTTAGGGTTAAAGTTCCTCCGGAAATGCGGTAAATTTGGCCAAAGGGCGGAAAAAACCCCGCCAGTCACGAATAATAAGGTTCACATTTTTTTTTCATTTAGAAGGACAAAGAAAGAAGAAAAAAGGCAAACAGTCAAACAAAATCAGCAGCAACAACAACAACAACAGCAAAAAACAAAAAAAAAAAAAGGAAAAAAATTCCCATTGCGTGGTTTCTCGTTACGCCGTTACACGTTTTACTAACAACCCTAAAATTCCTGTGGAAGGGCACGATGTTAGAAGGAAGAAATTAACCACGTGCTAGGCAACCACAAAGGTGCACGTGATCAACGTGTGCCAAGGTTCTTGTTCTAGAATAGGGAGCTTACGAAAAGACGACGCCGACGGCAACGACGACGCTACAAAACAATAGGTTTAGTGAGCAAAAACAATGGCTCTGCACGTGCGTTTTACATTTTGGTACATTTCGTTGCCGTCATCTCCTAAATGACGACGTGAAATGACCAAATTCAAGGTTCTGTGGAGGACGTTAGCAAATGACGATGAATTTTCAGTTTTCTCTCTACGCTTCCAACCCACTCATACCAGTTTAATTCCTCGACAGTTACTACACATTTTTAACGCGAAACTACATGAAATAATTTCGTAGTGAGATGAATAACGCGAACTTGTATTTTTTAAATAAAGTCCTCGTAGCCGTCGTCGTCCTCGTTTCGTAAGCTCCCTAATGTTAATCGTTCGTCGCCTTTAGTGTTAAAAAACGTACTTTTTAGCCAAGGAACTTACGTCTTTGGTTTTTTTGTTTTGTCGTAATATTTATCTGAATATTTACATTTCATCTGTCACACAACTTCTTTTCACCGCAGGTTTAAGCGTGCCCTCTGAGCAATCTGACAGCTTTTTAATACCAAAGTTCAGTGAAGTTAAACACTCTCCTGCGGGGTTAGTATCTTGATGGGAGACCAAAACAATATACCCCTCGTAAAACAGAAGCATCGGACCGAAAATACTCTTAGGCCATCCCCTTTTGTTTTTTTCGTTTACCGTCGAATGCGTTTCCTGATATCGGGTCGGTCAGTCGGATTGAAAAAAAAAAAAAAAAGGCTAAAAAAAAATCATAAGCATTCTCGGAATCAGAGCCCTGGTGCCCCAGCATAATAGCTGTGGAGCCAGGAAAACAACAAGACATGAACCCAAAATCAATATGGTGGAAAAGTTGGTGAAGGTTGTTGCAAAATTAAGACTGCGTGGGGAAAAGGATCAACCACCGAAACTCCTATGCTACATAAAATGGCTTAAAAACGTCGTTAGCTTTTCTTTTTTTGTTTTTTTTTGTTTTGAAAATGCCAAAAATGTCGATCGGTCGGACGACGCGAAACGGAGAAAAAAAAGGGGATGGCCTTAACGCTAACAAATGCGAACTCAGCAAGGTACAGATTTTGTTAGCTTGCTTTATGCAAAACAAGAACATCATTCTAAAAGCTTATTCTACGCAAAAAGTAGGTTCTGGAGGTAATTTTGAGAGTGGAAATCAAGGTTACGCGGCAGACGGCAAGTACAAACGCACGATTTAATTAACTTAACACACCAGAAAGACGCTAATCTCGATCATTTTGACAAGAAAATGCTTTACTATTGCCATAAAAACTATCCAGTTAAGCTCGCATATCATAAAACATGATGAATTCATAAAGGCCAACTTTTCCAGGGAACAATTTTTTGAAACAAACAACATATTTGCTATTAGAGGCAAAAATCCCTTCTATTTCATTACGTCCGTGAAGAGAACAAACTCAATCTTGTCAAATATGCGCAATATTGCAACAAACTAAATTTCAGGATCAAACCGTTTACATGAAGAACCTTTACCTTGAATAATGAAGAACAAAATACACGACAAGCTTTCTTTCAAATAATTCTTGGCTGTCACATTTCCAATTATTTTTTTTACCTGAAGACTGTGCAGAGTTGATCACAGATCCAGGTAAGGTGTTCGATTCGTTCTCTGTCTTTGTTGAACCCATAAGTTACCAGAGAATTTTCCATTTGGTTTCAGTGTTCTACATAACAGCACACTTGGTAAAATATCATTTTAGAAATACAGCTCACTTTGATTTCGGCTCGACGGGCGGTAGATTGTTGTCGAAGTCCATTACTCGTCGCTTTTGAGATTCCAGGTGTTGGTTTTTCACCGCCTGCCTAGTTTATCCAACTGACTTTCCATTATTGAGCTCCATGAGGGTATATTTTGTTTAAGGATCCACTAAAACGCCATTCGCGTTACGTGACTTTCTACCTGCCTTTCACGCGTTAAGTGGACGAACAGAAAACACTGGCTGTTTTTCCGCAAAAGGGTAAAGCTTTCACGGAAGCTGATGATGAAATCACCAATGGTCTTTCTCAGCTAGGGGGAAAATCAACGATTCCTATTGACGACAGAATGGCTCTAATCGAGAAGTTGGTTTGCCAGCTCTAAAGTACCCAAAACAGAGATGTCTTTAGTGAGTGAAGTGAAATGGTGGCTATTTCGAAAGAAATAAGCTCAATCAGAAGGCAACTCTGCGACAAGCCATCTTAACGACGTTCGCGCCCATTGCTACTGCGCATCCTCACAGCGCAGCGCATTCACATGCCACGTCATGCATCGAGCACGTGCGCTATATAAAATGAACTTCTGAAGCTGCACCAGCTAATGCTGATAAACCAAGTGTTTTTCCTAAAGCTGGTAGCAATGTTTTGCCTAATGATAAAATTGTATTAAGCTTCCTCCAACTTGCTTTCGAATATTCGTTTTGGACAATTTTATATCCATCCCTTTTTTTAATTGTTTGTTTTTGTTTAATCGTACAGGTACATAAAGTGTATCAGAACCGGTCAAAGCATTATTTGATAACCTCACAACAATTGTTTCTCTTTTTTGATAAGCACTGCTTAGATTCTTTCTATGATTTGGTGATAGTTTTACATTGATTTCAGAAAGTTGAGTGATTTCTTGTATATATTATATGTTACATAATTTGCCAAATTTCATTGAGTACCAGAGTTGTAATCATTTTTTATCATTGCATATGCCATTAGATCGTTGAATATTCAAACTTTGCTATCACTATCGTATTCTAATTCAGGATAAAACACACCATTACCATACTCAAGTCGACCATTATTCAAAGGTGAATTATCAAGACTAAATGTATCCATTTTGCATGGAGTAGTTTCTTCATGTCGGGATCCATGCATTAGCATTGCGATAACGTTTTTAAAGATATACAAAAACCGTTTTAACATTATCAATCGAAGCTGATATTTGAAAATAACCGCTTGTTCTAGTTGGTTGTGAAACTTCATATAATTCTCTTAAATACCATTTTCATTCTTTCATAAACGAGCTTACAAAATTTGAATACAGACTATCTTTTGGAATCAATTTTGGTAACCATAATTCAAATCTGTCTATTACAACTCTTCGAAGCATCATCAGTACCGTTTTGCCATGTGAATTAATTCTCCATCTTCGCTTAAAGTGATGTTAAATTGAATCTGCATAGGAACTAACATTTTGCTTTCCAATTCTTCAAAAAAGCTACAACGATTCAGAGGAATAATAACATTAATATGCTTCGCTCCTCCTGTTCCATCATTATTTACAGCCGGCTTGAGTAAGAAGCCTACGACATTCATAATCTGTGTTGTTTGCAGCGGTTGTATTATTTGAATCCAAATACCATAAACTATTTTTACCAACAGATCTTGAATAGTCATCAGAATATTCTAAAAGATTACATTAAAGTTACATTATGAAGATTATCAGTATCATATACTATTTTACCAGCTGATTTTATCATAAGATGTTTTAATAAGGCTATGAGCGCCATTAATTAACAATTATTCGCCTCAGGCTCAGTGATTATCGGTGAATATTCACCGAGACGAAGTCCGATAATCACTGAGCCTGAGGCGAATAATTGTTTTAGTATAAATACACTGGTGATTATTTCAAAAAAGAGAAACATTTCAACGCGAAATCATCTTCACTTACAGTGGCAAAACGACTACCGGCAGCCATTTTGTCCGTCGAGGTGATTATCGGCTAATAATCCGAGATAGCGAGCCAATGAGAGCGCGCGATTTTGTATAATTACCTGTGTATTTATACTAATAACCCTTATTCTATCTGCAACAGCATAACCTGCTCCATCAGCTTTTTTTTAAACTGAAAACGAACTTCAAAGTATCCATTGTACCAATCAAAAAATGAAGATCTATCATTGATTGTAAATTTGTTGATTGTTACCATGCAGGAGCTCTTATTACCTCATCTAATTGAAAACGAACATATTCGTTCCTTTGCAAAACTCACTTGTTCTAAAAGCCATTGTAATATTACATTATATAATTATTTTCGTCTTCTTTTAATACCATCACCAGATATCAAACGGTTTAATATCATATCAGTGCTTTCATTTTGTTTTGATATATCAACAGCTTGTTGAGGTCTTGTAATCATTTTATTTTTTGATTTCCTCATTTCAGAGATTTTTTTCATAATCAGATCGCCAGATTTTTCAACGATAGTTTTTCCGATTTTGTCGCCGCTATTTGATGTAGCAGATTCTAATGATTTTTTACCTAGTGGTTTGCCAACTTTTTTAAAAACTGATGACATAATACTTTTTACAGGCTTCCAAATATTGATAACAATAATACCAGATCCTTTGTGTTGAAATACAAATCTACCAAGTCGTGGATGATAAAATCTTTTGAATTCATACGGTTTCATCATACTGTTATGTTAAATTATTCCACTCTTTTTAAAATCAATGAATATGCAACATCGGCTCCGTTTAGGTTGAGCAACCTTCGTTTTCAATCTGTTACCCACATTCTTATTGAAGATACAGTGGTTTTATTGATAGGATTAAAGGTGATTCTTCTTGGTTCTAAGGTTAAAGAATACGATGGTTGTAGCACGCTGGTACTAAAACTATAAATGATATCCGTATCCTCACCATCAACTAAGCTATCATTAATAAGGTCACAATGGATATTTAGAACGTCTGTATCTTGACTCAAATTTGGAACTTTACTACCAATATGTGTCCCACTTGTCAATATCTTTTTGGCAAAACCGATAGGATCATTAAAATCTGATTTTGTTAAATCAAGTCTGACTTGAGTTGGTAATACAATTTTAACTCTGAATGTTGTTGAATTGAAAGTCAAAGATACATCGTTTCCTGTTATTTGTTTGAGATAAGCATCTAAATCACTATAATTCCAAACACCAGCTGGAAAAGTGAGATCTTGAAAGCTTGTCCCATTATTAAGGCTGTATGCAATCTTTTGATTATTGTAACTTGGATTAACATTAAACCAAGTGAAAGACATGTTAATGATCCTATTAAAACCAAGTTGGTATTCAAAATTGTTGCCTTAAGTGATTGGTTTGTGAATTTCGTAACAAAATTTTCAGGTGTGTTAAAAGGTACATTTTTTACCCAATAGCTAGATAATACTTTTTCTCTATCCATACATATACAATATCATTACATTAAATTTTAAAATACTTCTTGTACATTTTATCATATTGAGATGTATTACTTGTTGACGCCTTCAATAATGTGTCTAATATAGCAACTCGAGGATTTCTCATTTTAACGCTGTTATTTCCCGCTAATATTTCCCCAATTATTAATTCCAATTTTTTGAGTAGTTGCTTTGGATTATTGAAAAATATTACATCTCCACCTATCTGTTTTTTTCTAAGTCCATAACCTTTCATTGCTTTGACTTTATTTTCATGTTTAATGTATGCATTCAATGTAACCCTGGCATTATCTATTCTCTTATTTTCCATTTGTCTGGCAGCTTCAGAAATTGAACTTCTTTTAAATTGTTCAGTTATAGCAGCCTTATAACCTTTTAATTGATTTCTTCTCGTTTTGGCATCATTGATAATCTTGTTGAAATATTGTCTGTTTTTTTTTTTTGTTGTGTCATTTCTGGTTGATTTAATATCTTTTCAACAGAATCATAATTTTTTAAACCAAAACCAAGATCGTCTAATATTTCATTTTCCATATCATCATCTTGTAAGGTACAATCAACTTAATCTTCTTCATATTCTGGAGGAAGATCAGGTTCTTGAGAAAAGTATTGAGGATCAACATTAATCTGTTTTTTACCTTCCAATATTGATTTTTCATATGTTGACGGCTTAGGAACAACTTGTTTTTCTTGCTGTGGTAATACTGGTTCAATAAATCACCGAGATTCATGTCTGGAACCTCATCTTCAATATCTATTCCATAATTAGGAACCTCACCTTTTTTCATTGGTGGTCGCTTTGTTTGAGACATTTTTAAATCGATGGCAATAACATCATCCAGTTTGGTTGTTCCTGGTTGAAACACCTTGGTGAAAGATGCTTGACTTGTTTTTTGGCCCAAATCATGCTGTATAATAGCATTTCTTACAGTATTAATTCTATGTCCTAATTCAGATTTATTTTTTGCAAGTTCTTTCCACTTACGTAAAGTCATTTGATTATATTATTTGATTACATAAAAATGGAAAATTGTATATAAAAGATAGCGTTTCACACCGTGTTCAACACTATCTTGTACATGGTGTTGAACATTATGTTATGAAATAATAAACCAATATGATATAAATGAGAATACCAAATTACGATTCTACTGATGATAATGTTGAAAATTATAAGCAGTTATACCCTTTTATGCCAAACAGATGTTTTAGGATGTTGATATGTGGACCAAGTGGATCGGGAAAAACACTTTGAAGCATATGATTTATAATTTGTTGTACTTTGATAAAATATACCTCTATGCCAAAAACCTAGAGCAATCAAAGTATCAAAATCTATTGAACATGTTCAATCCAATAAGTGATGAGGTTGGTTATGACATTATTGAAGCTAGTAATTAACAGACGATAACCAAAAGCTTGTCATATTTGATGATTTTGTTTGTGGAAAAAACCAAAAGCCTTTGATTGATTATTTTATCAGAGGACGGCATAAAAATTGTAGTGTAATATATTTATCTCAATCATATTATAAGACCCCGAAAGATACCAGATTAAACTGCTCACATTTTTGCATTTATGAATTTCCAAGCAATAATGAAAAATCGCTTATTTGCCGAGAAAACAATATATCAAAAGATCAATATGAAAAAGCAACACAGGATTCATATTCCTTTATCTATGTTGATAAGCTGCGAAAATTTACAACAAAAAATTTTAATGGACAATTATAATATACGCTAATCATATAAATGAGTTATTCAAACGGTTTATTAGAAACAACAAATACTAAAAAAATTGAAGGACCTCCAGGAGTTGGTTTTTTATTAACTGGAGATGGGGATTATGATATGGATTATAAAAAATTGACAAATTTAAAAGAAGGAACAGAAAATAATCATGCTTTAACCAAAAAACAAGTTAATGATTTAATAGCTGCCAATGGAGGATCAGGTGATTCTGTTGATCTTACTGATTATATTAAAAAGGATGCATCCACTGGCGGTTTCACAGCTGATCTCCCTATGAATGGTAATAAAATAACTGATTTAAGCGATGGTACTCTTTTACAGATGCTGTTACTGTTCACCAACTATCCAATACAGCTGCCCTTAAAAATTGCTCCCCTTAAAAATCAGGTGATAATGTTTGAAATATTAGACATGGACAATTCAAAAATAACAAATGTTGTACCAGGAGCTCATGGAAGTACTAATGCTCTTACTCATTTACAATTAGAAGCTTTTACTTTGATTTGAATGTTGATGATGGCAAAATAGAGGCTCAAAATCCAATCGATATGAGAAACCAAAGAATCACAAATATTGCTAATCCAACGTTTGGGCAAAAAGATTGTCTTAGTTACAAATTTTGTAGTGATACTTTTTTAAAATCAGGATTCAGTGGCGATATTGATTGTAATGGAAAACATTTATACAATGTAGGTAGTTATACAAATGATGATCAATAGATTACAGGTTTAATAACAAATCAACGATGTATCAGATGTATTTTAAATTTATCACCAGATTCAACCTCAAGTAATATTTAAAGACGATTATATGTTAAGTTTCAAGCTACTTATGACAATAAATCACCATCAAAATTACCAACTTACATCATTATTTATGGACTCAAAGATGTTAAAAAAAATTATATTCCAATGGATATATACGATTATGAAAAGGCTTTTGAAATATCGTCTGATGAAAAATTTAAAATGTATATACCCATAAATATGAATGGGCACAGAATCACTAATCTTCAAAATCCAAGGACAAATCAATCGCATGCAATGAGTTACTCACATTTTACCACTAATTATATGAAAGTAAATTTTAGAGGAGATCTTGATTGCTTAGGTAAAAGATTGTTTGTCATTGGCAACTATACAACTAACCAATTGATCACAGGATTAGTAGCTAATTCACGATATCTTAGAAAAGATTTAGGTGACATTAATTTAAATGGTTTACGACTTTATAACGTTGGATTTTTCACTAATGCTGATCACAGGATTAGTTCTACGACAAAAATTATATTCCTCTTATATTTTTGGCACAGTAAAAAACAAATTATTTCTTGATGAAAATCAAAATATAGTAGCTGATAAAATTTTTATAAAATCTATTACAGTTTATGAATCAAATATTCGTGTTGGTGATTTTATTTGTATAACAATAGATTCAGATTCTATCGGTGGTGGTCCTTATCTTGTTGAAGTTAAAACAGCTATATTATTTATTCGTGAACTTAAGTAAAATTTGTTTAACTACACATACAAACACAACACCGTTTATAATTGAATATAAAACTCTCAACATTTAATGTAATGTAATGTAATATTAAAGATGAAATCGGAGATGATATTGTAAATGAAAATGTGAAATAAAATTGAATATACTGTTAAATATTTTGATGATTCTGATTTTTACACTCATAATAAAGAAAAAATATTAGTCAATAGTGATGGTCATCTTGGTACTGAAGACCGTAATCTGGTGATAAAAGATGGAATAAACGACAACCATGCAGTGTCAAAGGGTCAACTCGATCAAGCTATCGACGCCCTTAGAACACAACTGCGTAATGACTTTAAACAGGCTGGTGGTAACAACCAATAATTTATATAAGCAAGGAATATAATGCCTGGCAACAAAACTAAAGACATATTTGATTGGAACCATATCTCGAAGGACTTATCACAGGAGCAAATTGTGTAAAGAAAAGAAATCTATAAATACTATCATAAAAAAAAAAGTCAAATTTTACACAATGGATTTGTCATGTAAAATTGGATCAACCGGATTGGTAGCCATAGGAACAATCACTGGAGCTATTACACTCAATCCTATCGTTTTGGGTGTAATATCAGGTTCTGGTCTTATTTTGAGCACATTTACAGGAACAAAAAATTACAAAAGAAAAATAGAGTTCTGTAAATTCGCTTACACAACATATGCAAAAATACTTGTCGATTTACGGTCGTACCTAACAGGGTTAGAATCCAATCAAGAAAAATGTCTTCAATGAAATTCGACTTATCGATCAGAATATTACTACGGACATGTGTCCATCAGTTTCCACCAGATTTGTTGTACAATGTAACAAGAAATTTAATTAAGTTGGTCACCTATTAATGATTGGATTTTGTTCCAATATTCCTCATAACATTTCAGAGTTTTGTTAGATTTACAAATCGGTATCACGAGATAAATTCCACACCTCAAAACGTTTGTGTATTATAAATTTGATTGATATTATCTTTCTTCTATCTTGGTTGACTTGAGGTAAAACTGTGTTTATAGATCAAATTTCTGGCAAACACGGTTTGTTATAGCTCTTGACATTGTTAATTTTTTTGAGTGATATATCTGATAATACATTTTGAATATGATATTTTCGTATATAGATTGATTTTTTGTTAATCCTATATTTGTTTCCATGAAAATCAATGTAATTAGTTTTAAAAAGCTCATTACCAATTTGGCCACAATTAATGCATAGTAAACAGTTACATCAGGTTGTTCACAGCAATTACTTTGTTTGTCTGTATAATAACCAGATATCTGATGTTTACAAAATGGACAATTTATATAATATTGACTTAATTCATCGTGTAATATTTTATTGCAACACATTTATAATAAATAAAAAACAAAGTAATTTTATATAAACATATAGAATTCCTAATTTACAAAATAATTGCAAATATAAAATAGTACATTGTACATGCTACTTGCATGCAATTGGGTTGATGGGCGTAAAAACAAACATGACGAGCCTTGCCCTCCGAAAAAAAATTATGCAAATTACGCTAAGGAGGAGAAATTCTCCTCCATGGCTTATCATTAACTGAAAGAGGAGACCGTATTTAACACGTTTACTACGATCTAGGTGTCGCATAGGAATTTTCAGTAATTACTTTTTTCGCACTTATCAGCGTCAAAATGTATGCCGAGAGAAACACGAACCATTCTAATTTAATATCTCATGACACGAAAACAAATGGTTTCCAGACATAACACGCGTGGCTGTAGCTATATTTTGCGAGGAGAAATTTGGTCACGTTTGTCTTCGCGGCGTTGGTTACGCTGGATAAAACTCTCATAAACCACGTATTAGTTACTCCCTAAAAACGCTTTTATTAATCAGTTAATGTCGCTGTTCCGCGGAGATATAAACACTGTAATAGTGGTATTAAAAGCATGTAGCTCTCTTACAAAAAGAATATATAATACATCTTCAAAAGTCGAATTTCAAATAACCGGAAACACTACTTTCATTGCTCAGCATACAGCGAGCCGAAAAAAAAAATCAATAGTAACGTGATAATTCTCTATTCGCAACATTAAACCGAAAGCACAGTTTTTGAAGAGAACTCAGATAATCCGCAAATATGACTTTAACGAGGGATGTTGTTCAGGATCATCGTTTAAAGCCGATTTGGCCATCTTAATTGATCGAGCAGTTGCTGTGGGTAGCAAATCCAGTACAACGCGGGCGATTCTTCCAAATGAAAAGATGTCTGATTTGTAGCTTTGCATCCCAGTTCCACACACGATTTCGGGTGCAATATGAGGGTAGCGTTTCTGGTACTCCTCTCTTTTGGATATTGGTATAGCCACCGCAGGCTTTGCATCCGACGCAAAGCTTGCTTTGCCAAAATCTATTATTACTGGGTTTACTGACCCGTTTTCTCGTTCCTCGAGCACGATGTTGTTCGCTTTTAAATCGTTGTGCAGGATACCGCACGAATGTATGTGCGCCAGAGCTTCAATGACTTTCGTCAACACACCTAGCCAACCAGGTTTTTCCAGATAATTTTTTTTTCTAATGGCACTGGACAAGGTCAGGCTTCTATGTTTTCGGCCATGAAACGTTGTAATAAGCCGAAGCGGCTCGATCGTCGTTATCACACCAAATAGCAAAGGCACGCCGCTGTGATCTCCGGGGTAGCTGATCATTCTCGCTTCCTGGCGAACTTCTTTTTTGAGGTCGTTAGTGGTCCATTTTTTCACAGACTTGAACTCTTTTACAGTCACGAGCAGATCTCGGTAATAAGCGAGATAACAGTTTCCAAATGTTCCTGATCCAAGAAACTTTTCTGTCCGCACTACTAACAAGGGATTGATCTCTTTAACGTGGTGTTGGATGTCGACTTGTCTTCGCGGCCGGTTAGCAGGTTCGCCACGCTTCTGCTCCGCTAATTCTCGCACAGACGTAACTACTCGATCTTCTTTTCTGCCAATAGTTGCCGAGTTGCCGGCGATGGCTGCAGCTGTTTTCATGGTTTTTTCTTGAATCTTCTGCTCCGCTACTTCTCGCACAGACGTAACTACTTGATCTTCTTTTTTGCCAATAGTTGCTGAGTTGCCGGCGATGGCTGCCGCTGCTTTCATGGCTTTTTCTTGAGCCTTCTTTTGTCTCCACCTTTTCCTTGCTTTTTTCCGAGTTTTCTTCAACTTCTCTGGATCTTTGATCGTTTTCCGTTTGTTTCGAGCCATTAAGGATGAATACGGTAAAAATTTACAAAAGCAACAAGTGGCAGAGCAAACTTATTTGCAAGATGAAAAATGCACACAGCTATTGCTGAAAAATTGATTTCACAGGCGATCTTTCCAAAGTGAGAGACAGGATGCGTTTGGCAAACACGTGTATTGGATATTAAATGTATACAATTGGTGGAGCACAAGGAACTCAGGAAGTAGCTATTCCCATGACAACAACACAAAGGACTAAAACTATTTGCCGGAAAACCATCCCCTATTTCACACATTACCCACGTATTCATTGCTAAAGGGAGCTTTGTTCCATCACAGCAGTTCTTCATTAAAAGCTATTACAAGGCTTTTAATTCACGGAGATTCTCACCATTCTTGCAAGCATGGCTGTTTCTTCGCTGTTTTTAAAACGCACTGCGATTTATGTCCGTCCGAATTTAATACCACTACTGCGTTACTTCGACACAGGGAGGCAAAACATCATATTGATGCGCATTCGGTGACAATTCTGCCGTTTTATAATGGTCAGGAGGTTATACGGCTTCCTCCAAGAATTAGAAGAGGGCAAAGGTCTTCAAGCTACAAACAGTGGATAAGTGGCATTGTGGACAGTATCAATTCCTGTCTACATCCAAAGGCCGCTGGTAAGTATGCTTGCATATACTTCTATTTCTTCAGTCTTTACAGCGGTATCGAAAAATTTCAGTGTGGCAATTGAGTGACTCTAGTGTTTTTACTATAAGTATCTTACTTCTCTTGACTTAGAAACTTCCAAACTAGCGAATAGGATTGAAGCGGTAAATTGTTTTTTACTCAAGAACCAATGATGCTACCCGACAAAATGATGACGAATATAGCGTTGTACAATATCTTTATTTGTTTTACAGTAGGTAAATGGAGTCGCGTTGAAAGGTAGTACGTGCCGGAAGACTACGTCCAAATTTTGTTGGCTGACATGCCAAATGCATTTATGAACAGCGGCAGAGAAAAGAGGCACCTACGTCCCCCCGTTTGGAGGGAGAAGTCCAATGTGTTCCACTACAGAGACCACGACCTAAATGATATTGTAACTGCCCTCGGTCAACAAAGTGCTGTTCCCTTAAAGCTTAAGAAAACTTACCTAGGAAACACGGAGGTAGAGGAAAGAAACAAACCGCAAAATGCTAGAGAAGCACTGGAGGCAGCCAAAGAGAGAGCAAGACGTGGGACTGCCAACGTTTCTCCCACCATGAAAATGCAAATGGTTGTCGGGCCTGGCGAAGGAAGATTAACCAGAGAGTTTGAGGTCATCTGGTGGCCTGAACTGTTTTCGAGCACTAACCACGGAAAGTTGACACTCAGATTTTATATTTCAAAAGTGCAAGTTTGATTGAAAATACCTATCCAAAAAGGAACAGTCTCCCTCTACCGGATTCCACACAATTTGTTTGTTTGTCAAAAATACCAACAGCTCTAGTACCTCATAAGTACTTTTGCTAACAACAGTCAACTTTGCATTGCTTTGCGACCTGAAAGAGTTGCCACGTTATTAAAGTGACTGAAATGGACACAAAATTGTAAATGACACACAACAGCCCAAACAAAGGGAGACAACTCTGGGTCAAAAAAACATTAAGAAATGAGTGAATAATAAAATAAACAAAATAAAATAAAAGTACTGTTCTTCAGATAACAGCCCAAACAGGACTGACTACCCAAGAGAGACAGAACTGGGTAAACAAAAAAAATAATAAATTAAAATGAAATAAAAGTTCTGTTCTTCAGATAACAACAGCCCAAACAGGATTGACTACCTAAGAGAGACAGAACTGGGTAAACAAAAATAATAAATTAAAGTGAAATAAAAGTCCTGTTCTTCAGATAACAACAGCCCAAACAGGACTGACTACCCAAGAGAGACAGAGCTTGGTAAAAATTATAATAACCTAATAATATAAAACAAAAGTTCTGTTCTTCAGATAACAACAGCCCAAATAGGACTGACTACCTAAGAGAGACAGAACTGGGTAAACAAAAATAATAAATTAAAGTGAAATAAAAGTCCTGTTCTTCAGATAACAACAGCCCAAACAGGACTGACTACCCAAGAGAGACAGAGCTTGGTAAAAATTATAATAACCTAATAATATAAAACAAAAGTTCTGTTCTTCAGATAACAACAGCCCAAATAGGACTGACTACCTAAGAGAGACAGAACTGGGTAAACAAAAATAATAAATTAAAATGAAATAAAAGTCCTGTTCTTCAGATAACAACAGCCCAGAGAGACAGAACTGGGTAAACAAAAATAATAAATTAAAATGAAATAAAAGTCCTGTTCTTCAGATAACAACAGCCCAAACAGGACTGACTACCCAAGAGAGACAGAGCTCGGTAAAAATTATAATAACCTAATAATATAAAACAAAAGTTCTGTTCTTCAGATAACAACAGCCCAAACAGGACTGACTACCCAAGAGAGACAGAACTGGGTAAACAAAAATAATAAATTAAAATAAAATAAAAGTCCTGTTCTTCAGATAACAACAGCCCAAACAGGACTGACTACCCAAGAGAGACAGAACTGGGTAAACAAAAAAAATAATAAATTAAAATAAAACAAAAATTCTGTTCTTCAGATAACAACAGCCCAAACAGGACTGACTACCCAAGAGAGACAGAGCTCGGTAAAAATTATAATAACCTAATAATATAAAATAAAAGTTCTGTTCTTCAGATAACAACAGCCCAAACAGGACTGACTACCCAAGAGAGACAGAACTGGGTAAACAAAAAAAGTAATAAATTAAAATAAAATAAAAGTTCTGTTCTTTAGATAACAACAGCCCAAATAGGACTGACTACCCAAGAGAGACAGAACTGGGTAAACAAAAAAAGTAATAAATTAAAATAAAATAAAAGTTCTGTTCTTTAGATAACAACAGCCCAAATAGGACTGACTACCCAAGAGAGACAGAACTGGGTAAACAAAAAAAGTAATAAATTAAAATAAAATAAAAGTTCTGTTCTTTAGATAACAACAGCCCAAATAGGACTGACTACCCAAGAGAGACAGAACTGGGTAAACAAAAAAAGTAATAAATTAAAATAAAATAAAAGTTCTGTTCTTCAGATAACAACAGCCCAAATAGGACTGACTACCCAAGAGAGACAGAACTGGGTAAACAAAAAAAGTAATAAATTAAAATAAAATAAAAGTTCTGTTCTTCAGATAACAACAGCCCAAACAGGACTGACTACCCAAGAGAGACAGAACTGGGTAAACAAAAAAAATAATAAATTAAAATAAAACAAAAGTTCTGTTCTTCAGATAACAACAGCCCAAACAGGACTGACTACCCAAGAGAGACAGAGCTCGGTAAAAATTATAATAACCTAATAATATAAAATAAAAGTTCTGTTCTTCAGATAACAACAGCCCAATCAGGACTGACTACCCAAGAGAGACAGAACTGGGTAAACAAAAAAAGTAATAAATTAAAATAAAATAAAAGTTCTGTTCTTCAGATAACAACAGCCCAAATAGGACTGACTACCCAAGAGAGACAGAACTGGGTAAACAAAAAAAGTAATAAATTAAAATAAAATAAAAGTACTGTTCTTCAGATAACAACAGCCCAAACAGGACTGACTACCCAAGAGAGACAGAACTGGGTAAACAAAAAAAATAATAAATTAAAATGAAATAAAAGTTCTGTTCTTCAGATAACAACAGCCCAAACAGGATTGACTACCTAAGAGAGACAGAACTGGGTAAACAAAAATAATAAATTAAAGTGAAATAAAAGTCCTGTTCTTCAGATAACAACAGCCCAAACAGGACTGACTACCCAAGAGAGACAGAGCTTGGTAAAAATTATAATAACCTAATAATATAAAACAAAAGTTCTGTTCTTCAGATAACAACAGCCCAAATAGGACTGACTACCTAAGAGAGACAGAACTGGGTAAACAAAAATAATAAATTAAAGTGAAATAAAAGTCCTGTTCTTCAGATAACAACAGCCCAAACAGGACTGACTACCCAAGAGAGACAGAGCTTGGTAAAAATTATAATAACCTAATAATATAAAACAAAAGTTCTGTTCTTCAGATAACAACAGCCCAAATAGGACTGACTACCTAAGAGAGACAGAACTGGGTAAACAAAAATAATAAATTAAAATGAAATAAAAGTCCTGTTCTTCAGATAACAACAGCCCAGAGAGACAGAACTGGGTAAACAAAAATAATAAATTAAAATGAAATAAAAGTCCTGTTCTTCAGATAACAACAGCCCAAACAGGACTGACTACCCAAGAGAGACAGAGCTCGGTAAAAATTATAATAACCTAATAATATAAAACAAAAGTTCTGTTCTTCAGATAACAACAGCCCAAACAGGACTGACTACCCAAGAGAGACAGAACTGGGTAAACAAAAATAATAAATTAAAATAAAATAAAAGTCCTGTTCTTCAGATAACAACAGCCCAAACAGGACTGACTACCCAAGAGAGACAGAACTGGGTAAACAAAAAAAATAATAAATTAAAATAAAACAAAAGTTCTGTTCTTCAGATAACAACAGCCCAAACAGGACTGACTACCCAAGAGAGACAGAGCTCGGTAAAAATTATAATAACCTAATAATATAAAATAAAAGTTCTGTTCTTCAGATAACAACAGCCCAAACAGGACTGACTACCCAAGAGAGACAGAACTGGGTAAACAAAAAAAGTAATAAATTAAAATAAAATAAAAGTTCTGTTCTTTAGATAACAACAGCCCAAATAGGACTGACTACCCAAGAGAGACAGAACTGGGTAAACAAAAAAAGTAATAAATTAAAATAAAATAAAAGTTCTGTTCTTCAGATAACAACAGCCCAAATAGGACTGACTACCCAAGAGAGACAGAACTGGGTAAACAAAAAAAGTAATAAATTAAAATAAAATAAAAGTTCTGTTCTTTAGATAACAACAGCCCAAATAGGACTGACTACCCAAGAGAGACAGAACTGGGTAAACAAAAAAAGTAATAAATTAAAATAAAATAAAAGTTCTGTTCTTTAGATAACAACAGCCCAAATAGGACTGACTACCCAAGAGAGACAGAACTGGGTAAACAAAAAAAGTAATAAATTAAAATAAAATAAAAGTTCTGTTCTTCAGATAACAACAGCCCAAATAGGACTGACTACCCAAGAGAGACAGAACTGGGTAAACAAAAAAAGTAATAAATTAAAATAAAATAAAAGTTCTGTTCTTCAGATAACAACAGCCCAAACAGGACTGACTACCCAAGAGAGACAGAGCTCGGTAAAAATTATAATAACCTAATAATATAAAATAAAAGTTCTGTTCTTCAGATAACAACAGCCCAAACAGGACTGACTACCCAAGAGAGACAGAACTGGGTAAACAAAAAAAATAATAAATTAAAATAAAACAAAAGTTCTGTTCTTCAGATAACAACAGCCCAAACAGGACTGACTACCCAAGAGAGACAGAACTGGGTAAACAAAAAAAGTAATAAATTAAAATAAAATAAAAGTTCTGTTCTTTAGATAACAACAGCCCAAATAGGACTGACTACCCAAGAGAGACAGAACTGAGTTAAAAGAAATAATAATAATACCACTACTACTAATAATGATGATGATGATGATAAAACAAATATAATTATAATAAAGTTCTGCCGTTAGATAACAACAGCCCAAGTAGAAGAAACTGCTCGAGAGAAACAGGACAGGGTAAGAAATCACAATATTATTATAAACAAACAGAACATTAATTTTTGTGAAAGGGAAGCAGAAAAAACTAACATCACCTCCTTTTGTTTGGGTCTATTATGCCAGGCCCCTATTCTGACATCTCTTGTAAAAAGGCCTTGGTATCCTCTTATCAGCTTAATGGTTTGAAGTGATTGTTGGATGTAATAAAGACGTCCACTTCAGACAAGGGCATATAGAATTACAACTGATTAAAATTTGTTTGAAATTTACAGAAAGGCATTAAAGAAAGGATGGTCCGTTTTAGTCTGGCCTCTACTGTTCAATTGATTCAGTATATCAATAGGGACTGAATCTTCCACTGGATTTGCTTCAGACAGGTCAATGAGGCACACAAGCCACCTCACCACGACAAGGTACGGACCATGAGGTGGAAAAACAGTGGGAGGATAAAGAAAAAAAAAAAGAGGTCTTTGTCTTCAGATAACAACAGCCCAAACAGGTCTGACTACCCAAGAGAGACATAACCATGTGAAAATAAAAGTTCTGTTCTTCAGATAACAACAGACTAAACAGGACTGACTACCCAATAGAGACAGAACTGGGTAAAAAATAATAATAAAAAATAAATAAAGAAATAAATAAATGAATAATAACCTAATAAAATAAAACAAAATTCCTGTTCTTCAGATAACAACAGCCCAAATAGGACTGACTACCCAAGAGAGACAGAACCAGGTGAAAATAACAGTTCTGTTCTTCAGATAACAACAGCCCAAACAGGACTGACTACCCAAGAGAGACAGAACTGGGTAAACAAAAAATAATAAATTAAAAAATAAAATAAAAGTCCTGTTCTTCAGATAACAACAGCCCAAATAGGACTGACTACCCAAGAGAGACAAAACTGGTTAAAAAATATACATAAATAATAGAGGTTCTGCTTTCAGATAACAACAGCCTAAACAGGACTGACTACCCAAGAGAGGCAGAACTAGCTAAATAAAGATTTTGTGCCTTCATATAACCACAGTTTAAACGGGACTGGCTAGCCAAGACAGGAAGAATAGTGTAGGACACCTTGGTTCTATGGAGTACTCCAGTCAAGGATCTGCAACATTAAAGTTTTCCTGCGTTGATCCATATCAGAAAATCGTTGATCCATATCAGAAAATCTCCACTGGAAGTTGTTGATGCACAAAGACCCATTCTGAATCATATCCCTTGCAGCCATGATCACACCAATCCCACAGCTTCCAACGCCAATCATTTTCGAGTTAACCGGTGCCTGAGATGGCATACCAAATTGCCGAAACATTGGATAGTTTTTCCAAAACCTTGTTTGGAAAGATGGATGGTGTGGGTACATTTCAGAGAGTAACTCTAATGACCTCTTGACTGATGGAAGGGACATGGTAGGAACTGCTAACTGCAGGCCATCATCAAAGTACATCTCTTTCTGGGCTAAATCAACAAAGATTAAGCCCCAATGGTTAGGCATGTAAACTGGCACTAGAATTTGCTGCAAATCATGGACATTTGGGAGGTGCTTTGTTGTTTCATTTAATTGCAGCTGCTGGAAATTCTTGTCATTGCAGCTCATCCAATCATAAAACTCTGTGGGAAAATACACAGTGTCATTCTTACCATTTTCTCTGGCGTCATCCAAAAACTTACTGATGCATATATCAATGACAAAGCTATCGATATACCGTTCCTCAACAAGATCAGAGTATGACGTGGAATCCAATCCCTTCTTACCATACTTTAGTATGGGGTGGTTTTTAGGATAATGCCAAAGGGCATCTTGTAATCGCACGAGATCTTCAGATGAGCATTTCATTTTAGAAAGCCAGTTAGCTTCTGCAGATACTTTGCGAGTAGTGTCAGCTAGTGTGCAGAAGCGTTTTAGGATACAGAGGGCACTCTCAGAAAACTGACCCTTGCCTACAATGTCAATACCGGTAGGATTCATGCCAGCCTTTTAGCATCACACAGAACTTTCTGAGCCCTCTGGATGTCACTTTCACAGGGACGCTCTGTTACCAAGAAGGGATCTGTATTGGAGGTTTTACCATTAACTGGCCTGAGTGTCAAGGAAGCTCTTGCTGCCAATGGTGGAAGTAAACTGTGTAGTGCAGTGTCTTCACCTCTTGTTCTAGCTTTGGCCATTGCAACTTGCAAGGCAGTTAGTGGCAAGATGGTCTCACCTTGATCCTCAATGATAACTGCAGCCTTCGGTTGAGGAGATGAATGAGAAGTGACAGACTCCAAGTTACATTTAGCTGGTTCAGATTCTGGACTGAGTACTGGGGCTGGCTCATTCAGCGTGGCAGCATCTAAATCCAAGTTGGTAGCCATTGGGTGACACTTACCAGAAAGATCTTGTGGTGGGGTTGGCTCATTCAGGATGTCAGTATCTGAAACCAAGTTGGTAGCTATTGGGTGACACTTGCCGGAAAGATTCTGTGGTGGCTGTGGATAGATGTGGACACCATACTGACTTTCCTGGCAATGATCATGGCAGTATTCTAAAATACTGGACGTCACCGTGTCCTCAACCCTAGTGCCATGGTCTTTATCATAGCAGTATGTAAGGAAGTCACTTCCAAACATTTGCTCAAATAAATTATTGATTACTTGAACCCAAGTTTTCATAGCTCCAGTCCACGATCTCATTTCATGACCAGCACTTTTCCAGCCACATCCACGGTAGGTAAATATTTTCTTTCCTAAGAATGAAAAAGAAAAAAAAAAGAAAAGAGAGTGATTGAGGGAGTGAAAACCATACCTGTTCCCAATTAACTCTGCATGCTAGCAATTAATGCTAATGTTACACAATTATGTCATAAACTTTGCATTAAGATTCATGTAACTAAATTCAGTGTTTATTTACTTGGTTTGCTTTTAACTCCATGTGTAAAATGCACCCAAGGAGTTAATCTATTGATTTAGTATTACAAAATATCCATGATACATACTCGGTTTTCAATACTTACTGGCCACAATGCAATTTTCAGCTTGTTGGAATGAATACCTCAACGACAGCAGCATGGTTGCATACCAGTGCGTGAGAATTTGATTCACTATAGGAAGAAAAATTGTTTTCAAACCCAATTTATGTGATATTACAATTTATTTTCCTTTCATTTTAACTTGATTCCATATCATTATGGCCTCAACAGACACACTCTAAGGAGTAATCATACAGTGACTGGACTATAAAAAGTAAAATAATTTTAATTACTACTGATAACAGTAATGATAATGATGACAAGGATGATGATAATAATACAATATCCTGTAACTCACATGACTGCCCAGGTCCAGATGAATCATGATTTGTTGCCTTAGAATGTGTGGTTCCAGAAAATATCCATACCCCCACCACGGAAGACCATTGGAAATTCCGAGGGAGGGGGGGGGGGGGGGTTAAAGGGCAGTAATTTCCAAGGGGTAGGGGGGTTTTGTGGGAAACTACTTTTCCAAAGGGTCACGAACCACATACAAAACATTGAAAGCAACATACGATCGATCTAAAGCACAAAACACACTATCGGACGATGTTTTGAAACAAAAGTCAGTTTTGAGATAAAGTTAATACTATTAGCTTCAATGTTTCCGTTTTTCTTTGAGTTAGCTAGCGCTACAATCTCCCGAAGCTAAGAACAATGTGTCTTTCATTTGGGACGGATTCAAAACATTTAAAATGGCAGTCTCAACTGGAGTCTCGTCCCCAGACTTCCAGCTTTGTCTCTTTTTCGTCCAACCAACACTTGCGTTTGTCTCTTTTTCGTCCAACCAACACTTCCGTTCACTTGAGTATCACTTTTCGCTACCTTCACATGCAGTAAACACATTTTTGATAGGATTTATGTTTTACTGGGGGTAGTAACTCATTGAAAATGCGATAAGACGCAAGTTCCCACCATCTAAACGCTTGCGTGCAACGACATTTTCTTTTTTGTGGGTGGCATTTAGACCATGGACAGGAACCGGGAGTCAAGTTTTCTCGTTTGAGTAAACGCAATATTTATTGCGGCCTCGGGAAACGAATGTTGAGGTTCAGTTCGTTATGTCAAACTGGAAATTCTAAAACAGGAGTTTGACTACTCATTGGAGGAAGTAAATTGCGGCAAAAACAATAAGAGTCGCCCTCTCGATTCCATCCGTGGCTCAAAGGCAAGCAACAGTGAGGCTGTGTGTCATTTACTGGTGAGAAGGACTGCTGGAGAGTCAGTAAATTTGAAGACTGCACATAAATCGCCATATCTAAGTTTACAAATATGATGGATTATTTTGGCGTCAATAATATTCTTCGTAAAACAATCGCCTTTGTGACGACGTTCATGAAACCTACTGCGTCAACATGTGTGGTCCCTAAATATTAAAGAATCAACCTGAAGAAACTGACAAAATGTGTAGACAAAGGAACCTTGTAAGTTTCTGTTTTATTTACTATGGTTTGCGAAGTTGTTTAAGCGAGTGAAATGTTCTCATCGAAGTTCGCACAAAAACGTGAAACAGTCGACGTGCAACCCAAATGTTTAAGCTTTGCAAAGTTGATAGCGCACAAGCTAAAAGTTTAGCTGGATAATGAGCTTAACAAAGCGTTATATTTTTCTAAAAGTTAACCTTAATGTTTACACTGTTGTTACAGTAATAAAATTCTACCGCAATTAGAGGAGGGGGGGTCATCAAAGACCCCCCTGGAACGGAAAATCCTGGGGGGAGGGGGGGTGCAAATCAAAAAGTCTTCCGTGGTGGGGGTATGGATATTTTCTGGAACCACACAATACAGCTGCCTGTGTAGCTTGTGAGAAGCCTCAAATCCTTGGCCAGAATATTTGTAGAAGGACCTAAAGTGCCGAAGGAGCATAGCACCGTGATCTATGACAAGGTGCCCATAATCACCAGTGCCAAGATGTACACCAAATAGCTTTTTCAACAAAAAACCCCACTCCTTGCACTAAAAAAAAAAAAACCAAACAAGAATGTAATAAGAAATTACATTATCATTGATGGGTAACCCTCTTTACCTGTAACATTTTTAACTCTATACACAATAATTTTGACACTACAGACAAGCATGTACATGTAGTTTTTGACAATAACATACAGCTTTGGTATTCAGGTGTAGAAAAGCCATGGTTGAAATTGTTTTCTAGCTTACTTCATAAAGGTGCTAACCTGCCATTTTCAGTCAATTCAAACAAAATCTAGAAAAGTTTAAGCAAGTGTACAAATATGGACCAAGGGCTATGGCCTCAAGAACTTCGTAAGAATAATAATTGCTTTCAATATAAAAAATAATACCTTGACATCATGGATATCAATCAATTGCTCTTCATGGTCTTCAAAGACCCTGTCACACATTGTGTGGGCAATGTCCCTCCAATCACAGCAAACCTGACAACAGTTAAGTATTAGTTAAATAAAGTTACAGCAGCTAAACTTTCAGTTGAAAATGTGGGTTGTTGAACGACACTGATTTTCCAGTCAGGCAATGATTTTTACAAGTGAATGACTCAATCGAGTGTATGTAGCCTACTTGTATGTTAAAGTTAGCTATCAGTTTACCTTGACAAAAAATTCAATTTGAAGTTGGGCTGCATAATTTGCAAAGGGATCAGTGTGGTCTTCCAGTATTTTCTTATTCCCTCTTTTCCTTTTCTTGGGTAGGGGTTCCTGATTGCCACACTGTTCTTCCAGCTCCAGAAATCTTCCATCTACTTCTTTTTGTCTATTAACCCAGTTCTCCTTCAGGTTCTCCAAGAATACTTTTAGTTCTTACAGCCAAAAACATAGAAAGAATCCAACAGATCGTCAGTGAAAACATTTAATAGGAATAAAATGGACCAATTTGTTGTAGTCTGGAGCACCCCAGGGTTTCCCTGATTAAGTTTGTTTCCAGCCATTCATACCCTGGGGTTGAGAGACAGACGACTTTGTGTGGGTAAAGTTTCTTGCTTAAAGGAGCTACACCAGGATTACAATGTATGAAATTTACCTTAAATAATCATGAATAATAATAATAATAATAATAATAATAATAATAATAATAATAATAATAACAGCAATAACCTTATTTAAATGTCAAATGTATTTAGCACTATAAAATGTGCTAATTGGGGACACTGTAAATAAACAAACAAGTACAACATAAACCATTAAGAATCCCAACTGGTAAGGAAACCTTAAAATAATAGTTTGCCAAGGTAAACAAACATGAAATAGGTAGGTGTAATTCAAAACAAACATGTAGGTGGACGAGCATGAGGAAAATTAAATAAGATTGCAAATGAAATGATAAACTTGAAAATTTGGGCAAAGAATACTTGACTGAACTGTAGCTCTATTAAGAACAATTTCAGATCTTGAGAAAGGAACTGTTATGAATATTGAATAGGTTGATGAGTCAATAAAAAATTATTCAGTGAATAATTTATAAAAATAGTAAGGTAATGAGCTTCTTTAAGATGTCCCTTCACCTTTTGTGTCATCGAGGTCAACTGTTTCTTGCCGCGTACCATAGTCTCTAACAAAGGTTCCCCTCTGGAGTATCTCATCTGCAAACTACAAATAAGGACACTGTAAATTACATTGTTTCTCTTGTAAAGCTTAATTATTTCTTCCCTAAGATGTCACCTCAACCCAAACTGAATTCATGTGTATTAAAATGATATAAAGCATTAAATTCTGCTCAGTAATATAAGATATTTAAAATCTTGCTATAAGTCAACCCACCGATATCCTCTGTTCAATTAAGGTGACGTCGTTCAGGAGAACGTCTCTTGCAGCTCCAGGACATTCCTCATAGTAATGGGCAACTTTCTCAAGGGGGAGTGACCTTGCTACAATTTCTTCAAAGTTCTTAAGAACTTCTCTCTCCATCAAACCTGATAAAGGATTTACATTGACTTTAAATACCGGCCACCAACCTTGTATCAATGTCATTAAAAGGCACACATACCCATACTACTCCATGACCTTCATATAGCAAATGGAGTGAAAATTAAAAAAGTTGTTTCCTAGGACTTTGTAAGCAATTATGTTCACAAAGTTATGTTTATTCTGAAAATGGGCTCATTCTTTTGGCCCTACAATGCAATGCGGCCTCTTATGGTATGTCATGTATGTATGAATGATGTTTACAATGTGGGCAAGTATCGCTAGCCAACGCTAAAATAGTGGACAAAAGCCATATTAGTAGTATAAGTGCTGCTCAAGGTATCGTTATGAACTGCCTTTAGCTCTTTTCGCGTAGTTTAGAAGCAATAGGCCATTTTACAGTTGTTTGCTCAGCGACCAAGCCTATGAATGGCTGCGAGGCTGCCGGTGACCTTGCATTGATACAGACCTCACTGCTTTTATCATGTAAATTGTATTGTTGTAACGCTAATTAAATTAGTCCATATTAACATTACAAAAGCATGAAGGTTTGTATCAAAACAGGGTCACCGGCAGCCTCGCTTCCATTGTTAGGCCTGGTAACTTAGCCACAACTGTAAAATGGTCTATAGACAAGTAAATGCTTACGATCATTTTAGTTTGTCCCGCCGACAGGTTACCGACACGTTACCGACAGGTTGCCAACAGGTCACCGACTGTCGGCCGACTGTTGGCCGACAGTCGGCCAACACTTTGGCCTCAAACATAACACAAACTGTCGGCCGACAGTTGGGCAACAGTCGGCCGACTGTCGGCCGACAGTTGACCGACAGTCGCCCGACAGGTTTTTTGGGGAGCTCTTCTTCACAATTACCTGATTAACAATTGAATAAAGGACTGATGACAGTACCTGAAAAAGATGCAACATGTATATTTTGTCTCTCTATTCCTGTTTGTTGTCCTTTCTGTTCTTTAACTGTTACTCTAGGAAAACCGCTACAGTTTTCAGGCCCATACTCAGACAAGGCATCATTCAACTTGTCTAGGGTTCCAACTTGATAGGCAAACAAACCCAATGAGCCCAGAAGCTGCTCACAATTTCGCATCTCACAATGTAGAGAGCAAAGATTTATGCTGCTCAAGTCTTCCTCCAGAAGAAAATTGAGATCATCTAGAAGGCCTGAACCCCTGAAAACGAACAAAGTTGCTTACGTTGACCTTGGAAATTTCTATTATTTTATATTTACCAGTCGGTTGTGCTCACAACACCCTCACCTTCCGATGTTAGCTTTTGATCTTAAACAATCCAGGCATGTCTCATCTGCAGCAACTCCATGGCAAGTGCAAGCCTAAAATAAAGTTATGGACAGTATAAATATTGATCTCATTTAGAATGCTGGAAGAAACAAATTTTTCCACAACGAGCTGTAGAGCTACTGGATAATGATATCTGTAAAATTAACATTGTCTTAACATTGCTTATTAGGATTTATGAATTCAAACAAATACACGACATTGTACATTACTGACAATAATAGTACTAAATCATAATTGACATGATTGAAACAGATAGTCACTGAACCCTATACAAAAATGCAGTTTTCAATTAAAGTAGGTGTTAATTAATGCACTTACAATCAAACTTAATATATAAAACCTTACCCTTATTGCATCACAAAATGCACAACACTGTACTCCATAGCCTTTGCCACCAAGGAGGAAATCCTCATCGTCTTTTTTGTTCACGAGAAGCAACAAAGCCTTGTAGTCCAGAGTCACTCAAGGTCATATAAGGGGAAACAATTCATAATACATGTTTGAGGCAAAACAATACGCAAGGACCATTTCACATACTGTATAAGTTTGTCCAATTTCCCAATAAACCAATGGCATTAATGTTGATTTAACCCTTACCAGCAAGGGGGACTTTTGTCTGATTGGTTGATAATTTGCTTGTGCCCAGGCTTTTTTGACAAGCGAGCGAGCGAAATAACAAACAAAATGGCGGCCAAAGATGTCTTGTACTTGCTATAGGAATTTTTTTTAGCCACAGCATCGTGTACACCTTTTTTCTTTCGGAATAGCGGTATTTCAGTGGTAAAACTTCTTAACAGTCTTTCGCTCTTGTGTGATCGAATTTTCGTCGGCGGCTTCATGCACAATATTGAGTTCGGCAGATTTCCGAGTAAATGTCATAGATCGATTGAGGTGGGAGTTCAGCCGAGACGGCCCTGTCAGTTGAAATCGGTTGAGGTAAGATGAGTTCGCTATTCCTTTCGTTTTGTATATAATCTCAAGCTAACACAAGCAAGCACAGCCTATTAAATGTTCTTTTAAAAATTAATGTATTTTACTTTCCTTCTTGTCAACAGAAAAAAACCTTATAAGAAATGCCAGCGTTATTAACGTCCTCTTCTTCACCAGTTCCTAAATTTTAATTACTAGTTTCAACTAGCAACTTGTGTGGAGGTTTTACTATAACGCCATGGATTGAAATCAGGGGTTAGATAATAGGGGAACTGTAGGAAGCTGCACTGAGTAGATAGTTGATGAAGGTGCATGCGAGCTATTGCTATTTCCTATTTTTTTGTGTCTTTAAAATTCGATTGTTCTTCAGGGAATTTTTCCTATTTTTTATGCTTATGGCTGTAGAGAGAAAAATGTTGTAAGCTTGTGCTTCATGTTGACAAAACAAATATTTTGAACCTCGCAATGGTGACTATAATGATGCATGTCCATTTAATACTGCTATTTTGTTCCCACTTTTAGATTTTCTTATTTTGTGACCCTTTTATCCACTTGACACCCTGTAAACAGCAATTTGTTGAAATTACTGTATACATTATGTGGAGGGGAAACCTCTGCAATGCAGCATGCCAAAACACTATAAGTTATACAAATGAACTTCTAATTCACATTAACTCTGAACTGCCAAATATTTAGGACTTGCTTTGTGCCCACAAGTCAACTTTAAATTTAAATAATACTCAATATTTTATCTTCCAACCTCATCAGAAAGTAAATTCAACTTACTTAAGCTGGTCAATGCCTTGAACAAGTTTCAATCTTAAGATATTTGGGTATGTCACTATGTGAATTGAAAATCACCTATCCTGGCATCATGATCTTCATTATACATGTATTTGTGACAATAATTATTGTATTGCATCATAATTAAGGTAAAGCATTATCTCAGTGAACATTGTCTATTCAATATCTATTATTCGCTTATTTACCCATATTTACTAAATGGCTACATATCTACATGTATCTTCATACTAGATTCTGCAAAATCTTGAAAAGACATAATGCAGGTGGTTGGTAGGGACTGGTTAGTGCAGTAGTTTCACTTTAAAAGCATTGTCATCGTCAAGGCTGAGTACATCAGGGGCAAGTTTCAATATTCCAATTACAGATTGTGCATGACCAAAAGCTGTATTTATATTCATCACACATTGTGGGGTAATTAAAAAGTTATTAGAATCATCAATGACGTTCCCCTACTGCGGGTCTAAAACACAGGTCACATTTGACCGGTCACTCGTTGCAAATCATTGTTTCACCTTTTTGAAAGTAACCCAAAACCCTCAATTTGGCTAACCCCAGCCTAAAAACCAACCTTGGGCCTAGGGTTAGCCAAATTGAGGGTTAGGGTTACTTTCCAAGAGGTAAACAATGACCTGCAATGAGTGACCTGTGGAATGTGACTTGTGTTTTAGACCTGCTGTTCCCCTACAAGATTATATTACCTCACATCATCTTTCGTTAGGTCTATTGAACTGTCACGATAATTATTGTTAAAATGCACACAAGTAATTATGTATGATTATCTTGGGTTTCTAAGCAATATAAAAATAATAACTAACTCAGGATGCGTCTTTGCAGCATTTATTCCTTCCTTCCTTATGCTATGACAGATATACAACACTTCTGCTCGTCTGTTATTGGAAAATGACCTTCCCCTTTCTCTTCAAAACAGCATATCTAAAATCCTATTTTAAAAAGCAATTTTTTAACACTATTTTGCCTAATACTGATTTCCTTACTCACTGGTATGTA
>NC_090870.1:1571716-1574216 GCF_036669935.1 Montipora foliosa | reverse complement strand
AATCAAAAACCAAGAGTAGTGTGAACTGGTGGCCTTAGTTTCGTTTCTGTAACATTGAAAGTTAACCGAAAGTTCAGTTCTAACATCATGATTTGTTTTTCGATACGGACTGCAATTTTAGCTGATACAATTTAGGGATTCTATCTAAGGATCACACCGGGAATAAACAACAGGGGGGAAAAATGATACCCTACTTGTATTTAAGGATCGAGAACCTTAAAAACCTCGCCCTATCCTCGCGGCACATACCTGTATATGACAATACAGTGTCTACTCTCAACTCCGTGTCAGTCCTTTCCATCCATCTTAACGTGCAATTATGTTTGTGTGCTTGGGTGTGGAAGACGTGAAAGACAGCGAGAAATAGGATGTTTCAAGGCTGAGTTCGGTAAGAGATGCACCGTTTCGTTCCCAATTGTGTTGGTGACTATTTTTAGCATACCGTTTTAAGAGGAATAGAATTTTATGCCAGCGTATCAGTTCCAGTCTTACTGACGCTGTTTTCATGTTTTAAAAATCTGACCACCGGTAGGTCATAGGGTAGGCCATAGGGTAGGCCATAGGGTAGGCCATAGGGTAGGCCATGGCCTACACCATGGCCTAGGCCATGGCCTACCCCACGTTTTGTCTACACCCCGTGACAAGAAGGTGGTACGGAGTATTTTGGAAAAGTTATAACAATACCGATTACTAACTGCTCGCAAAGTTTCATAGGTCCGAGACAAATGCTTTCCCTTCAAATAAAAATATGCACAATAATTAGGCTGGTCAAGCCTTGATACACTTGAGTTTGCAGTTGACAAACGACGGTCCGCCACTCCGGTACGGCTCAGTTTGTTATCAACGGTCGCAACCGTGGCCACTTTGGTGCTAAAGCACCGCCTTCTCACGCTGTTTTGTTGCAATATTCACCGCCCGAAGTTGCTCGCTGGACTGCTATTGCGTTGATGGTGGGTTGAGATGAAAGTTCAATCTTTGACAATTGATTCTGATATGGAATTGTGACCCTGGGAATATTTTATCCAGGAATATTTGACTCAAATTGGTGGCACCTGAGCATTTAGTCTCCAGCCTTGGGATTTTATTATAACCGTCGACAACCCAGAAATTGAAAAATGGCTCAAATTACCTCGGATCTGGAAAATAACCACACAGGAAGGAACCTACTCACAATGGCAATTAGGGTCAGGCTTTTTAATTGAGGTTTGTTTCATATAATTCTCTTCTTAAAGCCCAATATCCGGTGCTTCCATCTTCTATATTAACCCTCTGAGTCAACCCTTCACCGTATCTGTCTATTTTTAGAAGCACCTCTCACTGGCGCTTTAGTGGATGTTTTTACAATAGCCAATCATAAGAGACCCATGGTCAGGCATTTATTACGTCACATACGTATGTGAAAGATACGGGACAGGGTTGACTCAAGCATACAATACAGATGGAAGATCCGTGAAATGGGCTCCACGTAAAAGATAAAGGCAAGTGGCCCATCAGGCCAGAGCTTATCCCGGTTTCTGTTGCATGAAGTGACTAGGAGAATTTCTACTCCCCCCTGGATGGGATGCTAGTCCATCGCAGGGTTACCCTCTAGCATTAAAGAGGTACTGTGAGAATACTGAAGTCTCTTCCTCTCGAACACAACATAATGTTCCCAGTCAAGACGCGACTTATCTGGCCCAGCCAAGGGATGATATTCTTTATTCTCGTCACCAGGATACAGTTGAATCCGATCAGTCCTAGAGTGGACTAAATGCAATACAATTACAAATATCCGTTTTTTGCCTTTTTTCCTTGTTTTTCTCTACCCTTGATCTAAGAAAGAAGTACTTGATGGCAAATTAGTCGGCGCTGGAGGTATTATATAGGAATATATGTCGTGATTTTAATTTTATTATTGCGTTATATTAGGCCAAAGCTCAGCGGCTCAATTAGCCGCGAAGAGTAAACCGAGTAAAGTTACTTAGTACCATGCTGCGTCATGATTGCTTAAGAAACTACCGTGCTTCAGCGCTTTATTCATCCCGTGTTTAATGTACCCTGTTTATATTGCAAGTTCAAATCAAGATTGCTCAACTTCAAAACAGAGGGCCTCTGTCAACTGTCAAAACGCCGTAAAACAGTAACACAAACGTAGGCTACAGCAAGTGCATGACAAAAAACAATAAAATGTCTTTAAAATCTGCAATTTTATCCCCGAGCTTTGTAAAGGTTTTTACGGTTTACATAATATGGCATATATGGACAAAGCTTGTTACTACGATAAAAAAAGTAAGGGGGGGGGGGGGAAGACTGCTCCGTTACCAGGTCTCCTACTATCAGCTATCGCATTGCCAGTCTATTTCAAATACTTGATTCGTCCGTTGATTTTGTTTTAATTACATGCCTTAAATTAAGTTGAAGCTATATGTCACTGCACGATACAAAAATGCGGCTTAAAATTTCTCCGAACTACCCACGTAAACCAGGTTTTCTTTTTGTGATAAATGATCCAGTAAGCGAC
>NC_090870.1:1549216-1551716 GCF_036669935.1 Montipora foliosa | reverse complement strand
TCTCAGCGGCCATAATATGATCAGATGTTACCTGATTTTACAAAGTATGATTTGCATTTCTGTAACCAATCGGAGCGAGGCTACAAGAGCTCTATTGTTTCCCGACCAATCAGAAAAAAAGCCGAATTTTGTCTTTTTTACATGCGATCTGTACAGTAAATGTATCATGTCCTCCTTCCCCAAAATGATCGCAGGTTATGGAAATTCTAACTGTATGGTGATGACCGATAACAGTCCTGTCTCGTTATTTTCTTTCAAACAGGAGGTACGGATTATTCCAAAGCATTTACTCTGGCCTTCGACTTACTGAAGGGCTCATCTCCTGGAAAAGGTCCTTCCAGGAAAAAAGTCATTCTTTTTCTAACAGATGGTGAACCAAACGACGCAGCAGGTGATATCATGCAGACGATAAAAACGAAGAACGCAGAGCTGAACAATGCAGTTGTCATAATGACTTATGGCGTGCTTGCGGACTTACAAATCCTCAAAGATATTGCTCAACAAGATGGGAGTAATTACAGCATCCCGAAAGCACCTGACGTCCCTGTAAGTACTGTAACAGCAATGCGAGAAAATCATGTTTCTACTCAATATATTAATACAAGAGCTGTAATTCATGCGTAATAGGCAAATATCTGATTACTAAACCGCATTTAAATTGACTGTCAAATTGGGTCAAAATTTTCTTAGGTTTTGAACTGATAATCGCATTTTGAACACAACTAGAGGGCTTGGGTTAACATTTGCGATCAAATCTTTATTTCCTCTTTGGAGAGGCCATCTAGCTAAGTGGTTTAGGGCACTGGATTTAAAATCTTGAGGTCCCTGGTCAAATCCTTTTCCCTACCACTCTCAGCTGAGATTGTTCAACTCCTCGACGGCGTTGTGTAAATAGCCAAATGGTCAGCCTCCCACCATTAAGATTTTTAATAGTTTATTTTCTATTTCATTTACAGTGTCCCCAACTAGTAAAACTTTTGCTAAATGCATTTGCCAATTAAATAAAGTTATTTATTATTTTATTATCATTATCAAAGGCTGGAAAATTCACCTATGTTTCAAACACGAACAACTTACGAAGGGACTTGGCAACATACTACGACTTCTTCTCAACAAACACCATCCGTGATGAACCAATCATATCCATTCCTTATGTGGACACCTTTGGAACAGGTAAGGCACTAATGGGTGTATGAGATGTGTTACTAAATGAACCAAGGGATCATATATTGGGTTTTAAATTATCAGGGAATATATTTCGTGGTCATTCCAAGGAAACCAACTGAAATTACGTAGAAGTTATTCCCCTTAAGCTTTACTACATTCTGGTAGGCCTACTTGAGTATTTTGAAGAAATGGTGGCTAATATTTAATAATTATGTCAAAATACTACTTATGATATGGTACCCGCTGGAATGACAACATAATATCGATCATGTCCTAGACCTAACTCTCAATAACGTAGTTACCTGAGTGATAAAATCTTGCTCAAAACCAAATGGTGCAGTTCTTGGGATATATATACTACAAAGTTACTTGTTGACCTTTTTTACCATGTCACTTAACGATTGGTAGTTTCTTCGTCCATTCATTATTTTAAGAAGTCCATTAACAACCGTTTTCTGCCAACAGGTCTGTTAACATCCATAACACTGCCTTGTTATCACCAAGGCAAATTCATCGGTGTTGTTGGCACGGACATAAGTATGGCGGACCTTCTTTCTGAAATCACCTACTTTCAGAAGAGCCAATCAAGTTATGCTTTCATGGCCGACAGTTCCGGAAGGACCATGATGCATCCCCTTCTGCCAGCCCCTTCTAATGCCTACGGCGACCCGATTTTTATGGACATCACGGCACTAGAACCTGAACCGGAGTTTTATTCCGTATTTGAATCTATCAAAAAGTAAGAATTCGCATCTCCTTTTAATCTAATATGATAGAAGATACATCTATTGCAAATATAAGCTGCCTATCAACCTACGTCAGCAAAAATAAAAACGTAGGCATTTTATGAGGCCGCGATCTTTCCTACTTTGCATGCAAAATTCTTTTCAGGGATTAAAATACGACAAATTAATTTATAACAGTTACTTCATTGTTATTATTTCGACTAATTAATAGTCTAACTCTTAAATAGGTAACTCAAAATAAAGTATTTTCATGAGGCTGTTTGTATTTTTCGTTTTATAAGCGGTGGATCTGGACAGAAGAATATTTCATCAAAACGTTTTCTGGCTAGAGGTGGCCAGGTAAATGAAGGTGTCACTGTTGTGGAGATACCCTCAATCTATTACTGGTTGCCAGTTGAGGAGACCAATTTTACCGTTGGCATTGTGGTAGCAGTTGGCGATAAGGACGAAACACTTGGAATTCAAGCTATTCCTTCTGGTAAATAATGTTAAACAGATCCTGGTTAACGTCAGAAGGAGTAGAGTTCTTAAATGGTATTAAATTATTCACCTTTACTATATGGCTTGCGTTTGTAGCCGATATAACG
>NC_090870.1:1539216-1541716 GCF_036669935.1 Montipora foliosa | reverse complement strand
CTTCGACCCACTGATTCCAGCTCACTGCAGTTCCCACCGGTATTTCATCATCCCAACCAACACCTTGAGTCCACAGACCTTGCAGCAACAATTTGGACCTCACCGTAAAGGGCGTGATGAGACTGATTGGATCAAACATCTTTGCTGCTAAAGAGGCTACTTCTCTCTTTGTGTACAGCTTCTCTGATCCCGACTTAACAGAGTTCACATCCATTGTGAAGACAAGGCTGTCTGCTCTAGTATTCCACTTCAAACCCAAAGCTTTCGTGACTGAACGGGCTTCTCTTAGATCACTCTCTAGCTTGATCAGACCATGTGATGCTCTATCCTTCTCAGGTATGGTTTGCATAAGCTCAGACGAATTGCTAGACCATTTTGTCAAATTGAAACCTGCTTGCTGCATAAGCTCACTCGTACTTTGCTGCAATTTCAGTGCTTCACTTACTCCATCTCTCCCTGAAGCAAAGTCATCAACGTAAGTGTTCCTTAAGATTTCATGTGATGCCTCAGGAAATGTTTCTTCACATCTTTTGACATGCTCTTGAATAGTACAGATGGCAAGAAACGGACTTGAAATAACTCCAAATGTGACCCTTGTCATTCTGTAAATCTTGGGTGTGGCTTCAGCATCCAAATCTCTCCACAGGTACCGATGTGAATCCCTATCTTCTTCCTTTAAGCGGACCTGCAAAAACATCTTCTCTATATCACCCATGATACCGATATGACCTTTTCGAAAGCGCAGGAGGATCCCAACCAAATCAGGCTGCAACACAGGGCCGGCTTCTAAGCAGCTATTAAGAGAGAGACCATTACTATCTCTTGCAGCTGCATCAAACACAACCCTTGTCTTAGTTGTCTGCTTATCCTCTCTGATGACTGCATGATGTGGAAGATAGAACACAGGACGCCCATCTGTTGGTGCAATTTGATCACAAGGTACTTCTTCTGAAACTCCATCGTCGATGTACTTAAGAATCGCCTCCCTGTAGGACCTGGCTTTGGCTGGCTCTTGAAGCAGGTTCTTTTCTAGATTGTACAGCCTATTTTCTGCTTGCTTGTAGTTATCTTTCAATACTACTTGATCTTCCTTCCATGGTAAGGAGACTTCATATCTACCATCTTTGTATGTTAATGTGTCCCTAAACTTCTTTAACACCATGGCTTCACTGGGGTTAGTAGAAGGTGGACTTTCAGTAGGTTTGATGCCAATAGACTCCAAGTTCCAGAATTTCTGAAGTGTTTCATTCAATTGTTCCTCAATGCCAATTTGAATGTTCATAGACACAGTACATTCTTGGCCATGACCGCCTGTTGGTCCACAGAAGACCCAACCTAGTGACGTGCGAACTGCAACTGGTTCATTGGAACCTCCTCGTACAATGTCTCTTGTCACAAAGGAATAATAAAAATCCAAGCCAATGAGTACATCAATCTCCCGTTCACCTCGGGGGAATTCTTCAGGAAATGCTATTCCTTGAAGATGAAGCCATTTTGCTGGATGAATGTCCACAGCCTCAGCTGGACGGCAAATAACTGGCGCAGTAAGTGCTTTAATACATTGCGGCTTTCCAGGCTTATCAACAGGTGCTACAGTAAAAGCAATTCTCTTTCGCAGCGTCTCCTTGTCTGACTTTCCACCAAATCCAGACAGCAATTCTAACACTCTTTCCATCTAGGCCAAGCTCTTGCACAATACTTTGTCTAACAAATGAAGTCTGTGAACCGGGATCAAGAAAACATTGAACAACTTTCGAGCAACCATGGGATCCACACATAACAGCTGGCACAGTTTGAAGAATAACTTTGCCGCCACCACTAGACACCATTGAACTTGCTACTACATGTGAAGCTGCTGTAGAAGGAGGAGCTTGAGATAAGGATGCTCTCTCCGGAGACGTTTGTGACGAGGGTGGTGTCGCTGAAGATCCAGAACTGACCGAATCCACATGAAGGAGGCTATGGTGTTTACCTCGACAGTGCTTACATGGTGGTTTTTCACAACTTTGAGCCACGTGACCAGCTTCTAAGCAACGAAAACAAAGACCTTTGGACAATGCCATCATGAATCTATCTTTCACTGCCAATGACAGAAAATTAACGCATGACCACACGTGGTGATTCTTCCGACAAACACAGCACTGTTTGACTTGCATAGAAGCACATAGTGCAGAAGTAGATGATCTTCGTGGTGAACTAGACTTGAAATTCACCTGGCTTACACACTTTGCAGTGTTTTCCTTTGCAGAGACCTTGAACTCCAGAGAGGGAGACTGGGAAGACTCTTTGGCTCGTACTACTTGTTCTAAGAAAGCAAACAATGCTTTCACTTTCACACAGTCCTCTTTTGCTTTCCAATTACCAAGTTCAAGTTCCCACCTTTCAACAACTCTTTTTGGCAGCTTGTCCACAATTAGGGGTACAAGAACCGGAGCTAAAGTTTCAGAATTGAATTTCTCACCCATGGATTCAACAGACCGAACATGCCCAACCACTTGAT
>NC_090870.1:1516716-1519216 GCF_036669935.1 Montipora foliosa | reverse complement strand
CGGAAGTGCTCAGCAGATCGACTGCAAGTTTTGTGACAGGAAACATGTAACAGACAGATCAAATTGCCCTGCATATGTCCAACAGTGCAACAAGTGTGGAAAAAGAAACCATTTTGCTGCGAAGTGTACAGGAGGAAGGCAGTCCAGTCGTAATTTACATGCCAATCAGAATTTGGATTATGTGCAAGAAGATTGAGATGGGAGTCAATTTGAAGAGTATACTATTGATGTAATAACTTATCAAGTCAAGTAATAACTTATCAAGTCAGTGCTGTTGAAGAAAAGAAACACCCAAAACAGTTGTTTACATCAGTCAAAGTAAACAGTGCTAAAGATGTTACATTTCAGTTGGACTGTGAGCAACTTGTAATTTGCTCTCACTAAAAGAATTCTCAAGCATTATGGGGGATCCCAAAGATCTCTATTTGAAGAAAACATCTGCAATACTCAAGATGTACAATGGAACCACTATGACTCCACTTGGAAAGTGCACTCTCAAATGTGCCAAGGGTGAAATGAGTACAGATGCAGATTTTTTTATAACTGCTGAGGATGTCAGGCCTATATTGCCAGGTGCTGAGTTATGTCAGGAACTGAACTTAATCAAGGGTATGGCAAGTGACATTTCAGAGTCAGAAACTGTGAACGCAGTAAATGACAAGGTTCAAACTGCCCACATTGTTCTAACCAGAGATCAAATTTGAAACAGTGCAGTGATGTTTTTGAGGGATTAGGATGCATGGATGGCCCATACCATATGGAACTTGATGAAACTGTAAAACCTGTTGTCCACCCCTAGGAAAGTACCTGTAGCACTAAGAGACCGTTTAAAGGAAGAACGGGACAAATTAGTCAGATAGAAAGTTATCACACCCGTTACAGAACCTGCAAATTGGGTGTCTAGTTTTGTTCTAGTAAACAAGCCAGGGAAGTTAAGCATTTGTATTGACCCACATGATTTAAATAGAGCCCTGCTGAGAGCCCATTGTCCTCTCCCCACCATTGAAGACGTGGCCATTAGGCTATACAAGGCTAAAGTCTTCTCCGTTTTGGATGCAAAGAATGAATTCTGGCAAGTTCAGCTAGACAAACCAGAGGAGTACCAGCGAAGAATCCATGAAAGCCTACAAGGTCTGAAAGGTATAGAAGACATTGCAGATGACACACTCTGTGTTGGTGAGGGTGACACCTATGAAAATGCAGTTAAGGATCATGACAGAAACCTAATTGCACTGCTGGAGAGATGTCGTGAGAAGAATATCACGTTGAATCCAAAGAAGTTATAGTTGAGAAAGCAAGAAGTGCCCTATATCGGTCATGTACTGACCCCTGATGGCCTCAAGCCGGATCCAAGTAAGGTCAAGGCAGTTGTAGCAATGCCTACTCCTTCAGACAAGAAGGCCGTGGAAAGGGTGCTTGGAATGATTACGTATCTTGCGAAATTTCTGCCTAACCTGTCTGATGTGACGGAGCCGTTGAGACGTTTATTAGACAAAGATGTGCAATGGCACTGGAACGATACACACGAGAAATCATGGAAGCAAGTGAAACAACTGATCGCAAGAGAACCAGTGTTGAAGTATTTCGACCCCAGTAAAGAAGTAATTGTACCTGTAGCGCTAAGGCCCCACATGATCACGCAAGTCCACTCAAGCCACCTTGGTATTAAAAGTTGTTTAAATAAAGCAAGAGATGTCCTGTTTTGGCTTGGCGTGACCGCAGAGATCAGGGACTGTGTTTCTAAGTGCGAAACATGTAACACTATCAGACAAACCAGCAGAAAGAACCACTCATACCTCATGATCCACCTAAACGCCCTTGGTCTCATGTTGCAACAGACCTTTTCAGTTTTGACAACAAAGAGTGGTTCATCATCGTTGACCACTGGTCAGATTACTTTGAACTGAACCAATTATCCAGTACCAACTTAAGTTCTTTTATCAAGTCTCTCAAGAATCAGTTCGCACGCCATGGCATACCTGATACTCTGTGTTCTGACAACGGACCACAGTTTGCTTCCAGAGAATTCAAAGAATTTACATCCACCTGGCATTTTGACCACCAAACGTCTTCACCACACTATCCACAATCAAATGGCAAGATTGAAAATGCTGTTAAGACAGCCAAGAAATTACTAACCAAAGCAAAGGCAAGTAGACAAGATCCATACTTGGCCATTTTGGACTGGTGAAACACACCTTCACTCAGTATTGGATCCTCGCCAGTACAAAGATTGTTTGGACGACGTACAAAGACACTGTTACCTTCAGCAGGAACTTTGGTACAGCCAAAGATCATGGAGGGAACTGAAGACAAGCTCAAAGAAAGAAAGAAAGACGAAACAAGCACTTTTTTACAACAAAGGAACAAAAGAGCTTCCTGAGCTGCAACTCGGAGACACAGTGCGCATGAAACCGCTGCCATCAGACAAAGAAAAGCTGTGGAGAAAGGGATCGGTGGTCAAACAAGTAGCACCTCGCTCCTACAAGGTAGATCTTCA
>NC_090870.1:1509216-1511716 GCF_036669935.1 Montipora foliosa | reverse complement strand
AAAACAATTATTCCATTTGCGCTAGCTACGCGCCTAGTTGGCTATTTACCATCTCACATCCAACGCGCGCTCATGGAATAATTGTTAATTATAAGGGTGAACTGGTTGCCAGTGCGTTCTAGATTAGAACTGAGGGTGCGAAGTGTCTTTCTTGTTATGGTATTAACGTACAAAAAGAAGAAATCGGAAAGTAAATCAAATTAAGAGTTATGATACTTTTAAAAGGACAAGCCACTATGTATTAAGTCACTTTTTTATAATGTGTAAAATTTACTCTTAATAATCAACGGAAACAATCAAAGTTGTGTCGTCTCTTCATTTGTGGTCTATTTTTTTTGTAGGTGTAAACTAAAGTTGTGTCATCTCTTTATTTGAAGTCTATTTTTTTTATTGCTTGGAGAAAACATCTACACAACATTTTATGCTTGTGGGACTTTATATTTAAGCAATAGAAAACATTTTCCGTGTTTGCATTGCCTGATATAAACACGAGAGGGGTGGGAGAATTCGAGACAGTCATGGAAACCCGGGACGAAGTCGATAATTCTCCCAACCCTCTCGAGTGTTTATATCAGGCTACGCAAACACAGGAAAAACGTTTTCTATTGCTTATAAGATATTTCTCAAAGATAATTCAACAAATGAAGGAAAATGCTGTTTTTTTTTCACTTTTTGATTGAAACAGATTTTCTTGACACACGCCCATATTTCCTACCAACCAATCAAAACGCGCGTCTTACAATACATAACCGTGATCAAAATTCGTGAGATGTCACAGCCGCGTTTACATACTCTCATCTAAACACAGCTATTGACCAATGAGAGTGCGCGTACTATCTTAATTATTTTATAAATATATCAGTATATCTTGCTTTTTTATAAAATCTGTAGACTTTGTGTCGCCAACTGGCTAGGCAGATCATGACAAGTAGCGGGCAACACTGTTTTGGTTTATATGACCTCCAGAATATAGCATCGTTTAGCTTTGCATTCCTATATATAATTATATACTATAGCAATTGTATGGTCAATATTGCATCATTTGTAAAGTTTAATGGTTTTTTCGCCTTTAATTGTAATAATGGATTGTAATCTATTTATCTGATCATTTCATTTTCTTTCACAATGAGTTGTAACTTCAAGTTCCTCCATATTTTCTCTTGGGAAAATGGAGAAGAGGCAAGAAATATGTTGTTTCATAGTCCATCTAGGGGTTATTCTTATTTCTGTAATAAAGGAAAACAATATTTCTGGGGACAGCTATTCTCGGTTTTCACATGACGTCACGACCGCCATGTTGGTACCCCTAAACAAAGAAAAGGCGGCCATGTTGGTGCCCCGACCAAATCCTCCGGGAATCTAACTCTATTATTATGCAAACGCTTCCTTTTGTTTTCGTTGAAAAAACATGGCTGTTGATCACGTGAGTGAAAACCAGCAATACGTGGCTATGCACTCCAGTCTCAAGTAGTTTTACTTGCCAAAAACACGGAAGATGAATCACCACAGCACTGCTTAATGAATGGCCCGATGTAGGTTAGTAAATCACATATTAGCATGTAAAATGAGCATTGTGATTAGACTCAAAACTACACCTAAAAAACATCCATACATAAATAAATGAGTGAATACATTTGATATAATATAATATACGTAAATTATGTGTAGTCAAGATGTGTTTCGAGAACACAAAGTTACATAAATACTCCAATCGCAAAATTACGGTCCAGAGTCGGACGTTCCAGTTTATTCCACGAGAATCAACATTCCATCACCGAGTTATGCGATCAAACAATGTCCCTTGTGGTTCAAGCTCCACCACTACAATGATATAACCCTGAAGCTGAGCTGCGGTTAGTTGGTCACCAGAGAGACGGATCACTTATCCGAACATGTTCTAAACACTTTCTTCGCCTTTATTCATTTATTTTCACAAAACATTTCACACAACTAATATTTCCTATGGGTCCAAACGCATAGCGATTTCTGGTGAAAAATACATGAACATTACCTAGATATGTCTGGGCTTCTGATACCTTGAGAAAACTTTAAGCTCTCGGCAAGGTAGTTGATAAGGACAACATGAACATACACACATGATTAATTAAGGAAAGCAAATAAGGATCACTTTAAAGGAATAGAAATTTCAAAAAAAGAGTAAACAAAGTTTAGAGAAGTCTTGGCAATCAACCATTCTGGTGAGCCAAAATTGACTGCAAATTGTTAGCCGCATAATTAACGTGGTTTTCCTTAATGGTCCTTAATCACAGTGTTCTGAGCTTGAACAAACGAATGGCTTCGGTTCAATCAATCAATCAACTTTATTTAGAGAGGGTGACACATGACGGTATAAACTGATAAACTAGTGGGCCTCTGCAATGCTAAAAATCTACGAGTAATTGCGTTCGACAGCACTCAGTCCTAATGCAGACTGAACTGAGATTTTGGGGGTAACCGGTCGATCTTGAGACTCCAAATTGTGCCCCCCACAGAACACAGC
>NC_090870.1:1499216-1504216 GCF_036669935.1 Montipora foliosa | reverse complement strand
CCGAAAGGAAAACCAATTTTTTTCGTAAGTTTTCCTGTTGGACTGAACCGATCCATTGGGTTTTAGACCGAAATTTCCGGAAATTGTTTTAACTGGATCACGCCCCTTTCGTCCTGAACGGTGAAATGACTTCCCAAAATCATAACTCTGGAAACAGCCGTAAAGACTAGCTTATTTTTTAAACATCCGGGTCTTTCCTTCGGTGTGGTACCAGTACAGACTTAACAGGAAACAAATGTGATGCTTTGGCTCTAAAAACAAAATCACCAACATGAAGGTTGGTCAAAGTAAACATATTTTGATGAATTTCAAAGTAAAAAATATTTCAATGAATTTCAAATGAATATCAAGGGCTAAAGCCTTTGGTGTGTTGTTATTAAATCTGACAAGACTTTCTGACAAGGCAAGACTTTTACCGACACGGAAAAAAAATGATAATAAAATAAATAAAACGAACAAATCCCACCCACTTTCCGACTGGGATTGCCATGCTGGCAACCCAGTTATTAGTCAAATTTCAAATTGTTTTTTACCTGAAGACTGAGCAGAGTTGAGGACAAATAAATAAAATTATAGATCGTTTTCACTGTCACGCAACAGAAAAATAAAATCGAAGCTGTTCAATGAAATAAGCCAAAAGTTGGAATCTTGTAGAAGACAAATTCGTAAATTACCTCACCATTTCTCAGCTTTGTGCGGTGCATCGTTTCTGAGTTATTTGTCGAAGCGTTTCACGCATTTTTTATAGAGTTTTGTATGGAGCCGCCATGCTGGTGCACCACTGTTGTGCACCAATATGGCGGCCAGAAATCAACATGAACATTTGGAATTCACTTAGCCATGAAAACGCTTATCTTTTAGTCTGGGCGAATATGTACGAAATGAAAGTCCCGTGGTCATGTTTTGCTGAAAGCAAGACACTGCTTTAGATATGTTGAGCGAACCCTAAGGCAAAGGAAAATACATGTTGCCAGTTTTGCAACCTCCTCTGGGGCTTTATAGGGGATGTTTTAGAAACCCCCCTTTACCCCACGCATGAAAACGAGGCTACGGAATAAAAAGCATTCTAACTTCGTTTATTATGGACAAATTGTCGCCAAAATAGCAGGAGAGACGTAAATCGATGTTATCCTTGATATCATGAACACAATTGTCACATGATTGGTCACGTGACTGAATGAGCATGGAAGTGAGGTTAGTTTACCAAAATAGCTTTTGACCTTTCGAGGTCTTTCGACGTTATCTTTACTGCTTCATAAACCTAAAACAACATGAAAAATGTTCATTTTTAGTTCAAACTACTCCGCTTTTGCTGTTACAAGAGGGTCACGTAACCTTAAGCATGAAAATGCGGTACCGGCTGGTAGATGCTCAGCATTTGTAGACAATAGAAAAATCTGACATCAATCCACACTTATCATTACCATGAGAGCTTGCTTACAATTTTGATGCAGGCACAGGCCATCAAAACACTTATTGTGGGTCCCGAAAGGAAGACTGTTATCAGTTTAGAGATGGGCCTCTATAAACCGGCCAAAAAGCTCCAGACGGGCCGTAGAGATCTTGATCACTTGATTCTTCGTCCTGGTGAGTTGTCACGTTGTCTTGGCTCAACTCCGAACAATTGGGGGGATTTATCGAAGAAAGCGGCATTGATCTTTCCTGGATTGCGGCTGACCTATATGGCCCTACAACTGTGAAGCAAATAATAGATTGCAATCATTTCAAAAGAGGTCAAGCAGCCCACATGGTTACACTTCAAGCTCTGTTTGCCATGTATCAGAATGCTTCTTTCCATGAAGAGCCAGAATTTCTAGAGCGTCTCCAGAAAGTTGCAGAAGATCCCGCCATGGCTTGTGTAAAGAGTGGGGTGCAGAAGGCGTGTGTGGAAATGGTTGAAACCATCTAATCTTCAGATGTCATTACCCGAATGAAGACATTTGATGAAACCCATGACAAAATCCCAGAATTTCAAGCGTTTTGCCAGTATATGACAATGGTTATGAATATGATGTTATTTATGTCAGAAGTTAGAACAGGAGACTAGCTTCATCATCTGACTTCGCTTAAATCGTTCACGAACTATTGTTTTGCGTATGATCGCCTAAATTACCCCCTGTACCTTGAAAAAATGGACGTCTTGCCAAAGTCAACCCCCGAAATTTATGAAGAAGTCCTTCACTAATCGCATTTTCAAGACTTTTGGTAAAAATGAAGAACTCCGGTTGGTTTTTGATAGAGACGACATCCCATTTTCTTTGAAAGAACGCACCTGAACAACGAGGCTGGGGAAATAGAATGCTGTGTATTACCACATTACCCTATCAACCCACATAGTGCGAGTTCCGATGAAAAACCTCCTTTCAAATGCCGCGACAAAGATGGAGCTGGCGGACTATGTGGCCCAGAAGACTATTGATGGTGAGGTTCACAACGGAAGACGAGTAGTTGTAGCATGGAGGTCAGAGTGCACGGGGACAAGAGAAACTTTTTCATAATCTGCAAAGCAACCATGAAGAGGCTGACGCAAAGATAATTTTACATTCTGTTGACGCCACATCCAGAGGTGCGACTGATCTTCGGATAAATTCCCGCGAGACGGATGTCCTCGTCCTGGCTCTCAGACGTTATTAAAACCTACACAAGGACACCTTGTGCATCACAGGTACAAGGAGGAACCATAAAAAAATCCAGCTTCATCCAATCTATCGAGCTTTAGGCCCAGAGAGGGCGCCTGGTCTACCAGCCTTTCACGCGTTAAGTGGACGAACAGAAAACACTGGCTGTTTTTCCGCAAAAGGGGAAAGCTTTCACGGACGCTGATGATGAAATCGCCAATGGTCTTTCTCAGCTAGGGGGAAAATCAACGATTCCTATTGACGACAGAATGGCTCTAATCGAGAAGTTGGTTTGCCAGCTCTAAAGTACCCAAAACAGAGATGAATTCAGTGAGTGAAGTGAGAGCTCAATCAGAAGGCAACTCTGCGACAAGCTATCTTAACAACGTTCGCGCTCATTGCTACTGCGCATCCTTACAGCGCACGCAAATTCACATGCCACGTCATGCATCGAGCACGTGCGCTATATAAAATGAACGTCTGAAGCTGCACCAGCTAATGCTGATAAACCAAGTGTTTTTCCTAAAGTTCAGGTGGTAGCAATGTTTTGCCTAATGATAAAACTGTATTAAGTAAGCTTCCTCCAACTTGCTTTCGAATATTCGTTTTGGACAATTTTATATCCATCCTTTTTTTAATTGTTTGTTTTTGTTTAATCGTACAGGTACATAAAAGTGTATCAGAACTGGTCAAAGCATTATTTGATAACCTCACAACAATTGTTTCTCTTTTTTTATAAACACTGCTTAGATTCTTTTTTTGATTTGGTGATAGTTTTACATTGATTTCAAAAAGTTTCATTTCTTGTATATATTATATGTTGTATAATTTGCCAAATTTAATTGAGTGCCAGAGTTGTAATCATTTTTTATCATTGCATATGCCATTAAATCATTGAATATTCAAACTTTGCTATCACTATCGTATTCTAATTCAGGATAAAACACACCATTACCTACTCAAGTCGACAATTATTCAAAGATGAATTATCAAGACTAAATGTATCCATTTTGCATGGAGTAGTTTCTTCATGTCGGGATCCATTAGCTTTGGGATAACTTTTTTTAAGATATACAAAAACCTTTTTAACATTATCAATCGAAGCTGATATTGAAAATAACCGCTTGTTCTAGTTGGTTGTGAAACTTCATATAATTCTCTTAAATAATTCCATTTTGATTCTTTCATAAACGAGCTTACAAAATTTGAATACAGACTATCTTTTGGAATCAATTTTGGTAACCATAATTCAAATCTGTCTATTACAACTCTTCCATCATCAGTACCGTTTTGCCATGTGAATTAATTCTCCATCTTCGCTTAAAGTGATGTTAAATTGAATCAGCATAGGAACTAACATTTTGCTTTCCAATTCTTCAAAAAAGCTACAACGATTCAGAGGAATAATAACATTAATATGCTTCGCTCCTCCTGTTCCATCAGCTTGAGTAAGAAGCCTACGACATTCATAACCTATATTGTTTGCAGCGGTTGTATTATTTGTATCCAAATACCATAAACTATTTTTACCAACAGATCTTGAATAGTCATCAGAATATTCTAAAAGATTTTTCACAAAAGTTACATTATGAAGATTATCAGTATCATATACTATTGTACCAGCTGATTTTATCAGAAGATGTCTTAATAAGGCTATGAGCGCCATTAATAACCCTTATTCTATCTGCAGCAGCATAACCTGCTTTTTTTTTAACTGAAAACGAACTTCAAAGTATCCATTGTACCAATCAAAAAATGAAGATCTATCATTGATTGTAAATTTGTAACAATTCCTTTCTTGATGTTGATTGTTACCATGCAGGAGCTCTTATTACATCATCTAATTGAAAACGAACATATTCGTTTCTTTGCAAAACTCACTTGTTCTAAAAGCCATTATAATATTATATTATATAATTATTTTCGTCTTCTTTTAATACCATCACCAGATATCAAACGGTTTAATACCATATCAGTGCTTTCATTTTGTTTTGACATATCAACAGCTTGTTGAGGTCTTGTAATCATTTTATTTTTTGATTTCCTCATTTCAGAGGATTTTTTCATAATCAGATCGCCAGATTTTTCAACGATAGTTTTTTCCGATTTTGTCGCCGCTATGTGATATAGCAGATTCTAATGCTTTTTTACCCAGAGGTTTGCCAACTTTTTTAAAAACTGATAACATAATACTTTTTACAGGCTTCCAAATATTGTTAACAATATACCAGATCCTTTGTGTTGAAATACAAATCTATCAAGTCGTGGATGGTAAAATCTTTTGAGTTCATACGGTTTTATTATACTGTTATGTTAAATTATTCCACTCTTTTTAAAATCAATGAATATGCAACATCGGCTCCGTTTAGGTAGAGCAATCGT
>NC_090870.1:1461716-1491716 GCF_036669935.1 Montipora foliosa | reverse complement strand
GGCAATTTTCGAGGCCAGTGAGGTACGTTTCGATACAACTTGAATGGTTATGGATAGAATTTAATACTGCAAAGTAACTGATTGTGAATTTGTCCCTTGGAATAAAGAAATTCCTTCATTTTGAACAGTACTCCCTTCTATTGCGGGAACTTAAAAGATTAATTGAGTAATAAGTTCTCATTACTGGGTTGCCTATGGGCAAACCCAGTCGAGGTCTGCGTTTAGTTTGTTTGTTTTCCTTTTTTTTTTGTTTTTTTGTTTTTTGTTTTTTTTTTCCGTGTCGGTAAAAGTCTTGCCTGTCACTCCCCTGGTAAGTGGTGTCTTTGTGTATAGAGCCTTCTGCGCGTATTTTCTTAGGATCGAGAGGGTAGTGGAACTGCGTAGATTTCTCTGGTGGACACAGTAAAATCATTAACTTTGCCTGCAATGGCGTCGAAAGTCATGCAACGCGAATGGCGTTTTAGTGGATACTTAAACAAAATATACCCTTATGGAGCTCAATAATGGAAAGTCAGTTGGATAAACTAGGTAGGCGGTGAAAAAACAAAACACCAGGAATGTCAAATGCGACGAGTAATAGACTTCGACAACAATCTATCGCCCGTCGAGCCGAAATCAAAGGGAGCTGTTTTTCTAAAATAATATTTTACCAAGTGTGCTGTTATGTAGAACACTGAAACCAAATGGAGAATTCTCTGGTAACTTATGGGTTCAACAAAGACAGAGAACGAATCGAATACCTTACGTGGATCTGTGATCAACTCTGCACAGTCTGCTGGTAAAGAAAATAATTGGAAATGTGACAGCGAAGAATTATTTGAAAGAAGGCTTGTCGTGTATTTTGTGCTTCATTATTCAAGGAAAAGGTTCTTCATGGAAACAATTTGATCCTGAAATTTATTTTGTTGCAATATTGGGTATATTTGACACGATTGAGTTTCTTCTCTTCACGCACGTAATGAAATAGAAGGGGTTTTTGCCTCTAATAGCAAATATGTTGTTTGTTGCAAAAAATTCTTCGCTGGAAAAGGTATCCTTTATGAATTCATCATGTTTTATGATATAAGAGCTTAACTGGATAGTCTTTATGGCAATAGTACAGCATTTTCTTGTCGAAATGAGGTTAGCGTCTTTCTGGTGTGTTAACTTAATTAAATCGTGAGTCTGTATTTGCCGTCTGCCGCGTAACCTTGATTTCCACTCACAAAACTACCTCCAGAACCCACTTTTTGCTTAGAATAAGCTTTTAGAATGATGTTCTTGTCTTCTGTGGTGATACTAACGGTTCGGAATCATTTTGTGAAAAAATATTTAGAACGGATCACACGCGCAACTTGATCGCCCGATTATGCATAACATCCACTTGGCGTTTAGACATCCCATTGAAAAAAACTCGTAAAATATTCGCGGACCGGTCGATTTCTCCGAATTGAGAAAGATTTTAAGCAATAACTAAAAATTCCTGTATTGAGAATTTTGTCATTGTAGTGTAAAGCCAAGAAATGAAGTTTATTTCAGAAGCCAACAATATTCCTTTAACTACCTTGGTTGTTAATCCAATTTATTGCTACGACTTGCTAGTGCGAAGATTGTTTACATGAAGGTCAGAGTGTGATGAAATTACATCATTTGCGTGACAAATATCCCCTTTACTCTAACGCAAAAACATTAAGATAGTAACAAACTTCATAATTATTTGACCATTTCTTCTACTTTTGTGCTTGTCAGCATTGTGATTTGCGATAATTCGCAAGTCTGTTTTTTGTATCTCATTAGCAGGAAAATCTCATAGACCCACGGGAATTTGACATTTTCAAGGGAGCCCGAGTCAAATTCCCCACCCCTGGGCACCTAGTAAATGTCAAATTCCCGCCCCTGGGCGACCATTTTCTGCCTGAAACAGGTCTTGGTAATTATTGATATTTAACCTCAGATGGTGTTTACGGCAATACAAGAACCACAGTCCCAGAAGATTGCATCATCTGCAGGGCAGAGTGATGGTGGCCAAGATTCTATAACACAAGTTTGGTGGTACCAAATGTTACATGTGTCACACTGGATCCAAAGGATCTGTTCTTGGTCATCATCTGGATCTTCACTTTTGCAAATTTGGCACACCTGTAAATTGCAAAAGATACCATCATTTTTAACCTAGTAAGAAGATTTGAAAATATGTACCAGTTTTCAACTGCACTGAAAATTACAGAAACCGACCTCTGAATTTTGATTCTCCCTTCTTTTGTCCAACTGTCTTTGTTTCCTTGTCTTAGCTGCTTTTGATGCGCCTCGCTTTCTGTTCTGTTGCACGGTTTGGAGATGCTCAAACCACATGGATACCTTGAAAGAAATGGAAAATGTCAAGGCACAATAACATCAACATTTTCTGAATATATGCATTAAGGTCTTGCCTCATTTTGTGGGAGGAATACTTTAGCAGCTGCTTATTCAGGGTTTCTTCTGCCAAACATTTCTTTCAAGACTTCTGTTGGAGGTGGAGACACTCTTAAGGTTACATCAGAATGTCTGCCAAAATACTCTTCAGGCATCATATAATGGCCACAGCAGAATCCTTTGCAATCGTTACAAGCCGGATTGCCATATGGTCTATGAGATAGAAAATAAAAGTACAACTTTGATGTGCAGTGTTCACTAAAAGTTGTAAATGGTGAATTTGTCCTACCTGTTTGGATCTTGTACAGGAAGAGGGGTGAAGCTGAGAGGGGGACCTCCATGGTACCAAAGTGGTTCAACAGCTGGCCTTCCTTCTTTACACAGAGGGTGAATACAGTCATCTTGGTAGCAGCAGGTTAAATGGAAGACATATTTATCTGGTAAACCAGGGACCAGGTGACGTGCTCGAAGATTCCACACATCTTCTATCCACTGGTACTCACTAGGGTGATCTTCCTTAAGTTTCTTTTTCAAGCTGGGTTTTCCCTTGAGAAATGTTTTAACCATTGTTCTCAATTTTTGTTTTTCTGCGCTATCTGTACCCTTGTAAAGATGTATGACCGTATCTGCGCATGGACATTTATTCACTCGGCTTAAGTAGACATCAATTGCATCACTGAGGTTCTGCTTTAATTTGGCTTCATCAACATTACCGCTTTGTGAGTCTAAACATGAACCATTCAAGGTAGATGGTATGAATAAATTAGAATGGCCGAGCGCAAGACATCCATTTTGGAGCTCAACTCTGTTTTTGTTACTTGATCCACTGTCTCTTGTTGTAAGAACGAGAACTTGAGATGCTTTATCAAGATGGTAGCATGTCCACCAAAATTGGACTTCCTTATGAGAGGGGCCCTCGTCATGACCACCATCAACACGAACACAAATCTTTGTCTTTCTCTCTCCGGTGAGGCAGTTGAAGAAAGCTGATTGCACATCAGGATAGGTCTCAATCGCATTTAGATCATGGAAATGTTGAGCTGGATTCTTGCTGTGCAGTGGTGTGGCTTTGACAATGCCAGCACAAATTTCAGCAGTCGTTCCAGTACTCAAGAAGTTGTATGAGGTAGTCTGTAGACTGGATGGATATTTATTAACATAGTCTGACTTAGTTGTTAGTGGTGCCCCTTCAGAGATACATAATGTGGCATGTTTGCTGTGTGTTGCAAGGGTGTCAAGACGAAAGCCTGCTTGGTCATCACGGTTGATATTCAGGATATCATTTCCATCCTTAAGCTGCAATGCATCCAGTCCCCTGTAAAATGCTGCTGACCAGTGCTGGTCCGGGTTGTATCTCAAAGTAAATCCTTTCCTTGCTCTTCTGCACGTTACTCTTGCAAGACCTCTATAGCGTGTAGATGACTTTCTTCGCTTGTTTCTTGCAACACAAAGTTCAACAAATGTACCATACCCAAATTTCCTTCCATATACCATTTCCAGATGCTCTTTGATTCTGCTAAACGTTGGTTTCTTCTGCACTTTACGATTGCCATCGAAGGTGAGGACGCCTGTCCTGCGCCAACTGTCTGCCCCAGCACCAGCACTCTTGACATAACTTTCTATTGTTTGACCAATGTCTGGACACTCTTTCAGGATCTTGCTGACATTCTTGCCCCTCCTTCTCCTCAAAAATCTTGCCTCTGCAACCTTCTTTGCTGCTTGTCTCTTGGCATTCAATCGCAAGTTCCTTATCTCTTGTACAATTGCTGACTGTGCCTCCTTTTGCAAAGGGTCATGGATACTTCCCCAGTCGGCCTCAACTTCCTCTGCTTCCGAGAGCACAGCTTCATCATCTGCATCAGAGTCGTTTACTTCAAGCCTCTGTGCAAGGAGAAATGCCTGTCGGCTTTGCTCTATTATCAGTTCTTCCCTCTCTTCTAAATTAAATAGATGAAGTTGACCACCAAAATCCAGCAGCAATTGATCAATAGCTTCTTTAGAGTAATCATTCATCTTCTCTTTGATGACTTCCACAAAGCTAAACCAATTCAGCTCACAAGACTTGAGAATGTCCATTAGCTGTTGGAATTTTGGTAACACGTTGTCTCAGTTATCTCTTTACTCAGTGAGAACTGATGAACCATATCACCTACAAATCTGCCATGGACCGTTTTGCTAACAGATGTGTTTTCTGCAGCATTCCAGGCACATTCCTCCTCATCATCATCCACATCAGTATCTGTTTCACTCTCATCTTTCTCCAAATCCTCATCACTTTCAACTTCAATTCCAAATGTTTGTAAAACTGCTTTCTCTTTAATATTGGCAATTGAGGTCACAGCTTCTCTTATCTCTCTTATTTCCCTCAGAGCCTTCTCAACCTTATACTGTCTTTCTTTCAAATCCTGAAAACCATATAATTGTCTCAATTTTGTGTGAGTCAGACCAGATGATTTTGCGATGCCGTAGGTTAGTCTTTCTCTTTCAGCTTCAGACTCTGAAGCTGATAGCAATTCCTTCACTAAGCTTGCAGACATCTGTACACCAGCATTCTGTGAACTACAATCCTTTCTTTTTAAAAGGCTTCGTGTTAGTTCTAGGTTAGTCTCCTTTGACACAAGATAAATGGCATCACTTTTACTTTCTGTTATTCTCAAGGCAGCCAGAGGCATCTGCAACAGCTTCCTTTTTGCATCCTTTGCCTTGTACTTTATCCCAGGATTTGACATTCGAAAAGCTTCATTCAAGTTTATGAAACCATCATCAAGGATCCGCTTTGCAACACTTAACAAGCCAATACAGCCACTACATGGTTGCTTATGTTCTTGATAACATATTTTTTCTTTTGTTAGAATGTACATATCCAGTGTGAATCCATCTAATCTGGATACATCAGTAAAATTGTCAAGTTTGATGTAATTCGATAAGTTTTGATAACTTTTCAGACACACAATGTCAGTCTCACAAGGCCCCCTCCTAGATTTTGAAGTTTCTAGAGGGGGCTGTCCCAAAAATTCTGACCCCCTTTTTTTGCAGTTTGTGTCTGACTACAGGTTTCCTTTGCATTAACATGTGTTTCCTGGGGATCAGTCACATTTCCACCTTCTATTTCTACTGTTGTACCTTTTTCTTTAATCTTTTCTTGATTCAAGCTTTTAAAGACACTTCTCTGTTTCCTCCCCTCACCACTAGTACTCTCTTCTCCATCATCAAACTTTTTAGTCTTCTTATACCATTTTGCTTTCTTGTCCTTTCTTTGCAACAATTGTAACTCCTGCTGCAACTTATGTAATTCTCGCCTGAGTGTGTTCATTTCTTTCTGAAGTTTTTCACAAGTCTCCCAGTCTTTGGAATTTTGGGCTTTACTTTGATGTAACATTTTGAACCTGATTTCTTTTTGCTTTCCATCAATATCTTCCATGAGGTTACTAATATGCTCTTTCCTAAATGAATCAGTTGTGTACTTTCTCTTTGTTGGTCTCTCTTCATCTCTTTCACTGGACAAAGTTGATCTTGATTTACCCTTCTTAAATGAAAAAGTGGTATCGTTCCTTACAGCTTCTTTGGCTTGTTCATAAAGCACATCTCTCTTTATTAAGAGGGAAGGATCTTCCAACGCCAGTTTTGCTGAGGCCTGATTAACAGCAGCCTCATAAGGTGTCAAAACCCTTGTGGATCCCTTGCCATAGATCTTGGAAGATTCAATAAGATCCTGTTGGGTGTTACTGGTTACACAGGATGCCTACAGTAAGAAGGAAGTTCCTGTTAAGTGCAATGTACAAAGGGTGACTTCCGTATTCCCTTTGAATAGAAAAATGATGATATATATGTGTGTGTGTGTGTGTGTAAATATGTAATTAAAGATAAGTTTTCGAAAATATGCAAGTGAATTTTTCATGGTCATACAGTTAGGCCAGATGCTGCACTAACCTTTACTTTTGGGCCAATCTGAATGTTGCCATTATTGACTAAAATAGTAGCCTGGACTTGTCCAGAGCTGGTGACACCTGCTGACCTTGCTGAACCAGCTGTTATCAAAGACATAATTATAAAATACATTTTACAAGTAGGTTAACAAGCATGTCTTCTCCCAGTCAGTTTTATTGGGATTCATGTCTTGCTACAAAGTGTTGTGGTGGAGTTGGAAATTTCTAGAAGTGTGCCAGCATTGCAAGTTCTAGGCAAAGGTTCACTCTTACATGTAAAAATGTAGCAAATGAAAGCACAGTTCTACAAACAAAATTATATGCAATGGACATTACCTTCTTATTCAAAGACATGCAAACAAACTAAATTTCTTGCAGCAAACATTCCAAAAGAATTATAAATTTTTCTAGTGTGGCTCTTGACTTATAAAATTGAATGTTACAAAATTGTAGAACACTGCACTTACCTTTGGATGTTGAAGCACAAGTGGTAGTAGAGGTACATGTCAAAGTACAAGTGTTTGAGGGCTTAGTGGTGGCTTGGTTTAGTTGTTGACATTGCTAAAGAAAATAAATCTTGTTTTAAACTCTGTTCTTTATATAATTATATAATTCATCTAGCAAGTGACATTTATAAAAAAAATAACGGACATTTATTAAACAAAGCGAATCTTACAGTTTAATATTATTATTAAAAACTTACATTTTCTTTCAAAATTAAACGAAGCTTTCCCTTGTCTTTTATAGATGCAAAGTCGGCCTCCTCTATATCCAAATACTCGCCCCACTCGTTATCATATTCTTGGAAGACTAACGTTTCTGCGATGTCAATTTTAAATGCTGTTTTAACAGTGGACAGAAAAGTATCGTCAATGACGACAACTTTTCGTTGCTCACCGTACTGCACAAGAACCCGAATAACAAAAACGGGAAAAGTAATTAGCATTGTAATAAAGTCAATATCAAGCGTGCTCATGAATATGAACACATACGCAATCATGAAAAACAAAAAAAACCGAAGACAGTTAATGTACCTGTAAACACATGACCATAGGGTAAAAGAAGTGTTGGTCTGTGTGTATTTAAAGGAAAATAAAACAGATTTGCTTACCTTTCTTTCGCTCATAGTTCGGCGGGAAAAGCAGAATGATCGAAATATCTGTCGGAGGAGACTCGTTACCAGGTTCTTTCGGTCTTCCAAGATGGCGGCCATGTCAAATTCCCGACCCCAGGGCAGTACCCAAATGTCAAAATCCCTACCCAGGGAAAAGCTCGCGGAGTCAATTTCCCGTGGGTTGCCCGCCCCCCCCCCCCCCCCCCCCACCCTGGGGCTTAACATTGATAGGTGCATTACGCCATCGAGTCGCAGAAAGATAGTCTGCTGAGCCGGATGCATTTTATTAAAATTCTGAAAAAGAAGGTGAATTTTCTATCCATTTGTATTATTATGGCCGTTTGTTTTCTGCAATTACTGAATTTCTGTGTATTTCGAGCTGTAATGCTATTTCATATTCAACTATTTGTATCGTTTGGAATCATCCTCACTAATGTTGTCAGCATTTTGTACCATGCTTGGTGCAGCGTTTTATGTTTGGATGAACCTATTTTGAATGCATTCAATGACTGTGACCTATTTGAGAAAGGCGCACAGCTATCTGTTGTTGTCGATGTTGATAATGAAGAATCAATAAATGACTTGCAACTTCGATCTCGTTATGCTACGTTTGTTTATTGTAAATGTTTAAAAGGGCGTCGCCATGTTGTTCAAAAGGATGGAGAACCAAGAAGAATTTCAGCGAAACAGCTAACGCGAGCCTTACAGGAGAACATATTTGAGAATGCCGCGCAGCCATCTGTTGTTGTGGATATTGATAATAAAGAATCAGTAAATGAGTTGCAACTTCGATCTCGTTACGCTAAGTTTGTTTATTGTAAATGTGTAGGAGGGCGTCAACAAAGGGACCGAGAACCAAGCAGAATTCCAGTGAAACAGCTATCAAGAGCCTTGCATAAGAGCAGATCTTTCAGGAAATTAGTTCGAAAATATATTAAAAAGAACGTACCGAAATCTTCTGCCATGCATTTATTTACGAAATTGAGTGTACTTAATCGTAAGTTAGACTATTTGTATGTAAGACTAAGGTCTGCTGCTAAGAAGAGGAGTACACGAAGGACGTGGTGGACAGCAAATCGAAAGAAAAAACCTAAAACTCGCCGTGGAAGAGTGAAACTTAGGTGTAACTATACTTCAGTAAGATCTGTTTATAAGAACGTTAACCATAGGACGAATCATACAGAGTTAAAGCTGTCTAATGATATAGAGAAAAACCCTGGGCCCATTGATCATACCAAAACTATTCAAGCGCCTTATAGTCAAGGCAATGTGGAATTGTTCGGCCAGAATGCAGGCACTCAGTGTGTAGCAATGTCTCTTACTTCACTTATCTATAATTACAGGAATAATATTATATCATCAATGGACTTGATCAACATCATGAACATTGGTAATGAATTGTATTCTGGGTTATCTAGACTGTCCAGACAAACTTTCCTGTTGTTAACTGAGTTACCAGAAGTGCTCAATGTGTTTAATACAGATTATCAGCTTCAATACAGTTCAAGCTATAGTGGTACTATAAATGGTAGATCCATTATACATGGTTTGAGTTTCTGTATGCCTTTGGTTGATGCGTTGCTAACATTAGTAAGGCAAAACTACCAATCCTTTCTTTTAACAATTGAATGTAGTACTGTTTCTATATACTGTACTCCAGGTGGTAAATTTAAAATATTTGATTCACACGCTAGGGATGCATTTGGTATGCCCCATTCTCAAGGAACATGTGTATTATTAGAAGCACAAAGTATACAGGATGTCACATGTTATTTGCAAACCCTGTATGAAAATCCAAATACATTGTTTGAGCTGATAGGTGTTCACATAACAAGACTAGAAAAGGACAATAATCACTTAGTTGATGAGGACAGTGAAATCTCTCAATCAGAACTTGCTGATGATGGTGGAGAAATGGTGCATATTTCAACAAGAAACGATGAGTCTTTTATACGACACTGTTGTGCTTTATCGTTTTATAGCATTTGTTTTTCAGTGGTTAAGGCATGCACTTACTGGAATTCACAAACTCTAGAAGCAATTATTGACCATGGAAATGAGTTTTACAAGGAACAATTTTCACGTCCTGTTGAAAATCTCTGTTTACACAAATTTCCAAACAAACTTAACATATATGATGCAACTATTGATGTTGTCTTTACAGCACAAAAAGAAGGCATATTTAGTTGTGCATCCAGCAGTAGCACACTCTTCCAGAACTTTATTTTGGATAACACAAGAGGCAATACTGGATTTATAATATGGTTTTCAAATTACTGTGCAAGTTGCATATTTCAGCACAATTCTAAGACTAAAAGCACCAAATACTACTTAATAATATTCCATAGTGATGGAACTTAAGATGAATTTCAAACTGTCAATGACAGCAACTTTCTTCTTCAAGCCCTCGCCAATACTGCAAAAAAAATCAATACAACTAATAATTTAGAGGTAGCATACATTATCAGATTTCTGAACTGTTACAGTAATTTGTCAAGCACATTAAGACAAAAGGTATTAAGGAAACACAAATCCAATAGGCAGAAAAATTCACTTGCTGAAAAACGAAGAGAAAGTTATGCAAACATGGAACCTAGTGCTAAACGAAAATACTTGGTTAGCAAAGCAGAATGGTACAAGTCATTAGATCCTACAGAGAAAGAAAAACTCTTGTCTGACAGAGCAGAGTGGTACAAATCACTAGATCCTGCAAAAAAAGAACAACTCTTGTCTGACAGAGCAGAGTGGTATAAATCTCGAGATCCTGCAGAAAAAGAAAAACTCTTGTCTGACAGAGCAGAATGGTATAAATCACTAAATGTTGCAGAAAAAGAACAACTCTTGTCTGACAGAGCAGAGTGGTACAAATCACTAAATCCAGCAGGAAAAGAAAAACTCTTGTCTGACAGAGCAGAGTGGTACAAATCATTAAATCCTGTAGAAAAAGAAAAACTTGTGTCTGACAGGGCAGAGAGGTACAAATCACTAGATCCTGCAAAAAAAGAAAAGTTATTGTCTGACAGAGCAGAGTGGTACAAATCACTAAATCCTGCAGAAAAAGAACAACTCTTGTTTAACAGGGCAGAGTGGTACAAATCTCTAGATCCTGAAGAAAAAGAAAAACTCTTGTCTGACAGAGCAGAGTGGTACAAATCACTAGATCCTGCAGAAAAAGAAAAACTCTTGTCTGACAGAGCAGAGTGGTACAAATCACTAAATCCTGTGGAAAAAGAACAACTCTTGTCTGACAGGGCTGAGTGGTACAAATCTCTAGATCCTGCAGAAAAAGAAAAACTCTTGTCTGACAGAGTAGAGAGGTACAAATCGCTAGAGCCTGCGGAAAAGGAAAAGCTCTTGTCTAACAGAGCAGTGTGGTACAAGTCACTAGATCCTGCAGAAAAAGAACTGATAAGTAAACAAAAAAAGCGGAATTATGATGCAATGGAACCACTCATTAACGCACAATACTTGAACAATAAAAAACAAGAATATTGCAGCATGAATCCTACAAAAAAGCAAAAAATAATAAAGTGCATAAGTGATGCAGCAAAAATTTCTAGAAAAAAGGCAAACGATGTTCAGCATAAATTGTATCACTACATATCAGTATTTCAGAATAAGATCAGAGAGGGGCCATATTATATATGTTCAGTTTGTCATCGAATACTATATAGAAAAACACTTATGTTACTTAAAGAAAATAAATACAGCATACACCGTCTTTTCATTGAGATAAAGTCATTTGATGACAAACAATACATCTGTAGAACATGTCATGCAAGAGTTTCAAAAGGCCAAGTACCATGTCAAGCTGTAGGTAATAAACTGGAAGTTGATAGAATACCACCAGAACTCTCAGTTCTAGAAAAACTTGAACAAATATTAATAGCACAGAGGATAGTTTTTGAAAAGATAGTGGTAATGCCTAAAGGCCAACAGAGGAAGATTAAAGGAGCAATATGCAATATACCAGTTGAATGTGATCAAACATGTACTACATTGCCACGTCCTCCTGAAAGGTCAGGTATAATCATGTTGAAACTAAAGAGAAAAATGGAGTTTAGAGGACATGTTTATTTTCAAGCTGTACGACCTCAACTAATATTAAATGCTCTAATGTGGCTCAAAATGAATAATCCCTTGTATGATAATATATGTATAGACATTGACAAAATAGATAGGCATCTTAAAACATTGCAACAAAATGATGTTAACTTAGACGATTCAGCTTTGAATAATAACAACCACTCTACTGAATCTGGTATAAGTGATGACACTTCTTCAAACAATGAAAATGGTGAGAATATCAGCACACTGGCAGATGAAGAAGATGATGATCCTTTAAATGAATATCGAGCACCAACAAGTGAAACTTGCTTGCAGTCTGTAATACCAGATTATCCTGTAACTGTTGAGCAAAATGATAATGTATCATCTCAAGGAGACGAAGTCTATGTTATTGCACCTGGTGAAAGTAAACATCCAGTTTCCTTTATGGCAGACAAGCAATGTGAAGAACTAGCATTTCCTATTTTGTTTCCAAAAGGAAAGTATGGGTACTCTGTCAACCGAGAAATAAAGTTGTCGCCAGTTAAGTACTTCAATGCAAGACTTTTACATCACAGTGGTAGATTTGCTACCAATCCCGAATATCTCTTCTTTGCTCAGTTCATCATAGAACAGAAGAAAGTATCAGATAGCATCAATATTGCTCTGAAAAAAATGCATGGCCAGCCTCTTACCGCTTCCCAAATAAGATCAAATAATATGCAAAATTTACAAAATCTTATTTGTCAAGATCAGGCTTATTTATTTTTGAGACAAATTCCAGGAACACCACCTTATTGGCAAAAATTTATGTATGAAGTAGTAGCTATGGTAAAACAGCTTGGAATACCAACATGGTTTATGACATTATCCTGTGCTGACCTTAGGTGGCCTGAACTGTTTCAGATTATTGCAAGAACACAAGGCAAAAATCTAACAAATGAACAAGTTGATGCTTTATCTTATAATGAAAGATGCTCAATGCTGAATGTAAATCCTGTTGTTGTTGCTAAGCACTTTCAATATAGAGTTGAAACATTCTTCACTGAAATTCTTCTAACTAATGCAAACCCAATTGGTAAAATAGTATACTATGCACTCCGCATTGAGTTTCAGATGAGAGGCTCTCCTCACTTACATGCCTTAATATGGACATCAGATTGCCCTGAACTAACACATGATACCAAGGAAGCTTATATCCATTTCATAGATGAACATGTGCAGGCATGCCTTCCTGATCAGAGTCAAGACCCTGAGTTACATGAGCTTGTAAAAACCTACCAAAAGCACAGTCATTCAAAGACATGTAGAAAATACAAAAACATTAAATGTAGGTTTAATTTTGGGCACTTTTTTACAAACAAGACTATTGTGGCTGAACCTCTTTCTGATGATTTAAATCCAGAAAAAAAGACGAGTACCATAGACAGACAAAAAGAAATCCTTTGACTAGTTAAAGAAAAAATAGATGAAGTGTTAAATCCCAGTAAGGCAAACTATAATCCTACATTAACAGAAGCTGATATTTTCAAATCTGTAAACATAACTGAAGAGCAATATTATTGGGCTTTATCCATTTCACCTGACTCAGACTATGAGCTGCACCTTAAAAGACCAACAAACAGCTGTTTTATTAATAATTATTTTGTTGCTGGTATTAAGGGTTTTAGAGCGAATGTTGACTTGCAACCTGTATTTAACCACTACAAGTGCATAACTTACGTGTGCTCATATTTTACCAAGGATGAGACTGAATGCTCACAGGCAATTATGAATGCTGCAAAGGAAGCTAAAAAAGAAAACTTGAGTGTCAGGGATAGCTTAAAAAGAATTGGTGCTGCTTTCCTCTCTACCAGAGAAGTCAGTTCACAAGAATGTGTTTACAGATGCATGCCTGAACTATGGTTACGAAAAATATTCCCTGCAACAGTTTTTGTAAGCACTGACTTACCAGAAAAAAGGGTACGCATTGCAAAATCACCAGAAGAACTTGATGAACTCGATAATGAAAGTACTGATATCTTTAAATCAAATATTATTGATCGATACACTTTAAGACCACGGTGTATTCCTTCTGTAGATAGGCTATGTCTGGCAGAGTTTGCTGCATATTATTATAAAGAATACAAAAAGGACTGCCAAGAAACAGCTGATGCTCAACCTGAGGTTTTAACTGACGATGTCATTGAATTACATCACAATAATTATTGTGATCCTGATACGTCACCTCCAGACAAAATAAGATTAATGAACACACATGAAGTTATGAAGTGTAGAAAAGTAAAAGCTGTTATAAGATATCACAAGCCAAACAAAGCAAAAGAACCTGAACTGTATTTTCATCATCTGCTGATGCTTTACTATCCATGGAGAGATGAAACAAGTCTCTTAGGAAGTGATCAAACATATGCTTCTAAATTCTATGAGCATGAAGTACAAGCTGTTGTAGAACGAAATAGAGAGAATTTTGAGCCTGATGCTGATGCTATTACAGAAGCACTTGATTTTTTTCAAAATAACCAGGGCAATATTATCCACTCCAGCTATGATTCTATGAATGACCAGGAAAATGCAGATTTACAATCTGAAGAGCAAGATGATTCAGCACCAAACGAGTCATTTAATGAACAATCACCTACACATCTTGTTTCATCATCAGAAACTAAGAATCATTCAAACCTTGGAATAACATCGTACAACCAGCTAACGGAAATTAGTGATGATAAACTACGGGAGTGTGTTAGATCATTGAACAAAAGACAGCGCTGTGCCTATGATATAATTCTCACTTGGTGTAGAAATAAAATGAAAAACATGAATAGTCAAAAACCTGAAGAAGTAAAACCAATAAATTTATTTATAACTGGTGGAGCAGGAGCTGGTAAAAGTCACTTGATTCATACAATCTACCACACTGTTACAAAGACCTTTAGACATTCTCCTATGAATCCTGAATTACCTACAGTTCTTTTAATGGCACCTACTGGAGTTGCTGCTATTAACATAAATGGGACAACGATAAACACTGCCTTGGCAATTCCAAAAGAAACAGGTGATAATTTACCTGCATTGTCTGACCAAAAAAAAACACAGATGAGAATGTTACTAGCTGACCTCAAGTTGATCATAATAGATGAAATTTCTATGGTTGCTAATACTACTCTGCTTCATATCCACCAAAGACTAAAAGAAATTTTTGACACATCAAATTGTCACCTGTTTGCAGGCATTAGCATTGTTGCTATTGGTGACATGTATCAACTACCACCAATACGAAGAAAACCTGTCTTTGCAAATTACAAAAATGATTTATTTAATTTGTATCACCCATGGCAGCTATTCACAATGATAGAGCTTGTTGATATCATGAGGCAGAAGGATGACCAACCATTTGCTGAACTTCTGAATAGGTTCCGCACAGCAAGTCAAACTGAGGAAGATATCAAGTGCATCCAATCTAGATCTATAGATGCATCAGATGTTAATTACCCATCAAATGCTCTTCACATCTGGGCTGAAAATAATCCAGTCAATCGACACAATGAAATGAAATTGCATCAAATACGTGCACAGTTGTTTCACCTTAAAGCCACAGATCAGTACCCACCTAATGTATCACAACAAGATATGAACAGAATTTTAGCTAGACCCAGGTCTGAAACTGGTGGACTTGATGCTAACATCTATATAAAGGAATGTGCTAGAGTTATGTTAACCAATAACATTGATATTGCAGATAGACTAATAAATGGTCAACTAGGAACTGTTATTAAAATTGAAGTAAATCACAATAACAAAAAACCCACCGTTATTTATATAAAATTTGATGATATCAAAGCTGGCAACAATTTAATTCAAAAGAGTACTAGTAGTTTTGTGCAACAAAACAGAGTTGTACCAATAGAACCTGTCCTAGCAAAAATCAAAATACATCCAAATAAACCTTCTTCTCCTGAAATTCAAAGAGTGCAATTCCCTTTAACATTGGCTTACGCTGTCAGCATTCACAAAGTACAAGGATTGTCACTTAACAGTCTCGTCATTAGTTTTGAGTTGGTCAAACAAAGATCATTCAATTATGGTCAAGTATATGTTGCACTGAGCCGAGCGACCTCTTTAAATGGTATTCACATTCTAGGAAATATTAACAGCAAACATGTGAAAGCAGATCCCCGAGTACATGAAGAATATAGAAGACTGCGAGAAATCTCAAAAACCATGGAAACTAGTGAAAAATGTAAGGACAATACAATGCTCACTATATGTCTATTAAACATACGATCACTCAAAAAACATAGTGTAGATATCAAATTTGATGCAAACATAAAGAACAGTGATCTAATTGCACTGACAGAAACACAACTTGCACCTCATAGCAATGATACTCATATAAAATCTCATTTACTACCATTCACTCTCTATAGGCAAGATCATCCTACTGATAGATATTTAAGTTTGGCACTGTGTACCAGAAGATCAATAAAAATTAAGGAACACGAATACTTTCCACAAGTAAATGCAATGAAATTTGTAATAATTATGAATACATCTACAAATACGTGTCCCAATTTTACAGTGCTTTTTCTTTACCGAAAGAACAACTCAAATATAATCCAGTATGTAAGTCATCTACGAAATATCCTTGGCAATTATCCAACCGACATCATTCTTGGTGACTTCAATATCAATTACTTAAATGATGATAGCATTAGACCGCTAAAATCTTTAATGACTTCTCTAGGTTATTCACAGTTTGTACAAAGTCCAACTTTTGTCTCATCAGGAAACATACTTGACCAAATTTACCTAAAAACAACAAAATTTGACATCATAGAGAATACTGTAATTAGTGTCTATTACTCTGACCATGATGCTGTTAAAATATCCATAAAATATAATTAATAAGGTATTTAAATATTTAATTTATTTAAACTATCATGCAAAGCATATAAAATTACATGTATTTATTTACAGCAATAATTATAAATATAAAATTTACAAAAATGTACAAATGTGTCTTGGCAGGAACGATGATGCTGTTAAAGTATCCATACACTAGTTAGAAGTTCCTATAACCAGAATGGGAGACTTGAAAAATCTGCTGACAAGCATTTTACAAGGCACCACTATATGGTGCCTCACTTCTTGTCTGTGCCCAGTACCACAAGTAGGTAAGTTTACATAATATTTTATATCTTTCATCTTACTTTGATATTTCAAGGCAGGACTTTCAACAACTATAAATGACAGGCATGCCTCTTACATGACATGCTAGTTCAGACCACCATTAAAGGAGAATTGAAGCCCAAAATCAACAACTTTTCCAACATTTTTTTGGAAAGCATAACATAAGTTTGTGGAATTATTTCTTCTTGTTTCCTGTTTTTTGTGACAAAATTATGTTCGAAGTTGGGCTTTTCTCGCTTTTTCCGCCTTTCCAGGGTGGCTTCAAAAACTAAGTCAGTTGCCTTCTATAACATATGATATGGGGAACAGAGATTTTGTAATCAACAGAAAGTGCTGCTGGTGGATATTTTCTTCGTTGTTTTGCTGTTTCTTCATGAATTCAATATTCACAACAAACATCAGTTTAACCCTTTCACTCCCAATAGTGTCACTTCCAGATTTTACTCTGTCTAACGCTAGACGATTTTACTCGTCACTAGGGAACCCCACGAGGCTGAAAGGGTTAAGCACTGCACTTATATGAGGCTTTCTCACATGTATTCCCCATATCATACATCATAAGCTGCAAAAATGACTGCTGACTCCTCTGTTCTGAGCTACAATGGTGGTAGCCCAAAATCGGAATAAAAACATTTTTTTTTGGTAGAAGAGCGACAAGTATGCTAGGGGAAAAGTTGAAAACATAGTTGTGCATGGTCTAAAATGTAACTGAAAAATGCTTTTTTTTTTTGCCTTTAGTTGTTCTTAAAAATATATATAATTATATATAAAATAATCATAAAATAATAATAATAATAATAATAATGATAATAAAAATATTATTGTTATTATTATTATTATTATTATTATTATTATTACTATTGTAAAAACAATAAAGGAAATATTTCTAAAGCCCACCTCATTTACAATAACAAATTATTACTTATTCATAACAATAAAACCTGGACCCTTGTTATTAAATATAATGTATCTTTTTCTCTTTTAAGGTGTTAGGATGAAAATTCCATCAACTGCATGTACTCGTAGTTATCAAAGGATCATAGGTAAGACTCTTACTAAAGGAATTCTGATTTCTTTTTTCTTGATTTGCATATAACATGCTCAAAAATACATTTTTCAAAAGTTTGTCAGTTATTGTTACGAAAATATCTTTTCACTCTTTTCATGGATTTAATGCTTGCATATTTTATCTGTTATGTAAATTCCTTTAAAATCAAAAGCACTTGAGCTGAACTCACATTCATCTTCCATAAAAGTTTAAAGTCCTAAAAAATTTTTCATTTTCTTTTTTCTGCAGAATACAATGTACAGCGAACAAGAAAACAATTCTTAGGCTGTTAAGTAAAAACACAAGTGAAGTTATGATCCTCGCAATCATGAAAGCAATTTTCCCAGTTACATAGAAAAGCCTGAAAACTTAAAGACTTCAACGGGATCTGAACCCATGACCGTGCGATACCAGTGTGACGCTTTAACGAACTGAGTCATTAAGCCACTGTCTTTTGGAACTGGTCAGATATGGATTCAAGTGTTCCCGTTGTGAATGAAGCAATGAACGAAATGATACATGAGTATTACTGATCAACTAAATACTCGGCATCTATAGTCAGAAACACATGAGCAGATGGGCTCCTGCTATGATTTGGGATTCCAAAAGATTTATATTAAGAAACTGCAACAGTATCCTGCAAACACCTTAAATCAGAAGCAATGGACCGTTACATTGACACAGTACTTTGATAAATTCTGACAGTAGAATGGAAATTTGCCTAAACATTAGCAAGCAACTATATATACATAACATTGATTAACATTGATCTTCGATAAGGCCAAGAGGAAGCTTATGAGCAACAAACAAAATTGTGACCGCCAAAACCACAGACATCGGAACAGACATCGGCATGTGGCAGAATAAAGTCCAAACTCTAAACGCGTCGAAAGGATTTATTCCATATTACACGCACATAAGATTTAGCTCCTCAACAACATTGAAGCTTGAACGGTTTATAATACAGTTCTGAGACGATTCCACACAATCCTGCTTCAGAATCTGTTCCAATAACTTTATCGCGGTCCTAGTACATGTATAGTTGTCGGATATCACAAACTTGTCAGGTAACAATTCCTTTAACGGTTTCTGAACGAAAAGAAAAATATGGCCAATAAAATACTTCAAATAACACACAAATGCTTCTCTGAAAACTGACTTACGGAACATGCTTGAACCTCTTCAGATTACAGCTAAAACTATAAAGTCCGCTAAATAACATAACAACATGGCGGGGCAAATTCTCACATGGTCCCTGAGCCGCCCAAAACTGGGTACTATGGACACAAGCTAAATTGCTACTCGAATCAAATAATTTTATGACATGGCCAACCGATTTGGCCTTCTTCCCTCAAAATCAACTGACTTCCAGTCCAACTAAGTTTTAAATTCAAAAAAATTGTAATTACTTCAAGCTCACCTGCATAAAAAAAATTATTACATATGTTGTACAACGACTAAAATCTAATATCTCCTTCACGGTGTCCTAAATTAAGGACGGTGCCTACTATTGTTAACGTGCAAACGTTCTGCGCATCTCGAGATACTCGGGTTTCCTATAGGCGATGCTTACTAATACAGGGATATTTTTGCGCGTTTTAAAAGTAGATCTTAGTAAGTACTCTTGGTACCCAAAATGGAAATTGGGGGTAACCGTACATTTTTGAGAGATACTTAAGCTTTAATGTGAGAAAGAACGCCATACATTGCTTTGTATTTTAAAGCTTTTTACAAATATTATTCATGAATTATCTTTGAAAAATGCGTGGTTATCCAACATTTTCTTTTTGGATTTCAATACCACTTGTTAAGATCTATATTTCCCGCATAATCATACATTGGGGCAAAAATATCTTTAATTAGTAGGCACCGTCCTTAACCTCTCAACAATGAAAACAACCTACATTCATCGTTTTTTATTTGCTTTCCGCAACTAAGTACCACTTCACCACACAGCTATCCCTTGAGAAGGAGGAATAGCTTGGAGGATGTAACATTTTTGTTGTCGTAATATTTTATTCTTGAGTCATTACTATTTCTTTTCTTAACCTACAATGTAAACTACCATTACAGTAAAGGGCCCAGTTCTCGGCCACTTTTTGTTCAACGTTTATTTTTAGCGCCAGAAATGAATCTGAATAAAAACCAACTGCTCCCAAAGGTAGCTTTATTCCTTGTCTTTTGTCCTACCGAGTTTTGAGTTTACAGCTACTATATACTGTGAGCAAATCGAGGTGACAAGAAGGTAGGTGAATTTGATTTACTCGAATTACATGGTCTAATTCAAGTTTGTATTTTATCCGTATAGGAAGCCCAAATGAGTCAATTCTTGGCATAATGAACGTAGAGTGATAAAGCTTTCTGTTAAATATAAACTTTTCCTGGCTTATTTTATTCTTTCACCTAAATTCACTCCTCAATATTTCCTTAGTACTTCTGCGTATTTGCCTATTCTCGGCCACCCTGTTGGCCGTCGACAACACGAAAAAGTGCTCATAGTTTTGTATGGAGTTTTCTTGTCAAATCATTTGTAGAAGTAAAGCTGTGATGGGGTGGCATGTTCCGACAATAGCTATAAATTAAAATTATGAGTTCTGACCTACCAGAGCCCGTTTTGGAATACCCAACTCTTTTTTGGCCTCGCTTGCCAGTGTATTTACGAGAAAAACTAGGTGTGTAAAAAAAATCCATTTCTAACATGAAACAAAGCTCGTTAAGGATACTTTGTGGTCGAAATATCAAACACAAGCCTTATTAGTGACTTAACAACAAAATTGGTGATAAAGCGTTGTTTATTCTGAGGAATAGAGCGCACTCTTTTCAGTGGCCGAGAACTGGGCTCGCTGGCCGATAACTAGGCTCACGAAAGGAAGCCTCCATTTTCGTTATTACTCGGGAGAAAACAGCGTTAAGCAGTCTATAGCTTTACATGTGTAAACGGAATGCTGAAGCTAGTTGTCTTTGAAATTTCAAGTCCTTACGGCTATTCCAAGGTAAGAAATACAAGTTTACGTTTTTTGTGGCCGAGAACTGGGCCCTATACTGTACTGTTTATAAACAAACCTTGGTGTCAAGCTTTGGTTCTTAAGCATATATGTTATACCTTGATTTGCATATCGAATAAAAAAATTGGTGTCAAGTTGAATAGTTTTACGAGTGCTACATTGAAATGTAGGGGAAGCTCGGGAGAAAACAGCGTTGAGCAGTCTATAGCTTTACATGTGTAAACTGAATGCTGAAGCTAGTTGTCTTTGAAATTTCAAGTCCTTACGGCTATTCCAAGGTAAGAAATACAAGTTTACGTTTTTTGTGGCCGAGAACTAGGCCCTATACTGTACTGTTTATAAACAAACCTTGGTGTCAAGCTTTGGTTCTTAAGCATATATGTTATACCTTGATTTGCATGCCGAATGAAAAAATTGGTGTCAAGTTGAATAGTTTTACGAGTGCTACATTGAAATGTAGAGGAAGCTCATGTGAACTAAATCGAGTACTTGAGCGAGCAGCGGCAATGTCTAATACTCGATTTTGTTGAGAGTCGACCTGTCCATTTGTACACAAATGCCACTTAAACTGGTATATTTTAACATAATGGTTTTTAAATGCTTTTTTAGCGGGATGAGGGAGGAACTGGGTGTAAGTGGGTAGTAAGCAAAAAAATTTCGATTAAAAACTTCGCAATTTTTGATATTTTTGCAGTTATGAATAAGAAATCATGAATTATGAAAATATGAATCAGTTAAGTATCGATTGCACGATGATGGTGCAACAGTTAGCTCTGTTGTCACACCTAATTGACAGCTAGTTGTTGCACGGTGATGGTGCAATAGCCCAGTTAAATTTGCTGACTAAGAAAAACTGAAAAGGTATATATGTAGCTTATGTACCACGTTGCGAACAGTACAGTGCAGTAACACGAATTTTGACAAGTGAATTGGTTACAGTTATCGTCCATTCGTGCATAGCGGTTTATCCCTGTGAATATGTCGAAAGGTAAGAGATAGAAAATTGGGCTAATATATTAAAATGGACTATATTTTATTATTAATTTACTCTATTGCAGAAAGAAAAGACGTTGGAAAAAGTAAGAGTTTAAGAAAGAGTAGTGTAGCACCGTGGAGGAAAGATTGTCAGATGGAGGTTTGTTGTTATCATTATTTACTACAACTTGTAAAGAATGTTTATTGGGATCTCATTATGAGTAGAGTCAGATGCAAAGAAAGTAAAGTTTTTATTTCTAATGTAATGACCTTGGGATTTTGTCTTATCATAGATCAGAAAAATGTTGCAGGAGAGAAAGATGGGGGATTGAAATCGTGTGATGCCGGATCTTCGAATGGAAAAATCTCTCAATTATCTGAAGGTGTAATAAATTTTATTATTTCTGTTTCAACACTGACTGTGATATCAAAAATTAAAGTTTATAAAGTGTGAATTTCACTATATAATGTCAGTTTTAGTACGGCTGTAGCGTGGCACGAAGCATTAAAGATGTCTTCTTTTTTAAGATGAACTGCTATTACTGTCTTATAGATAAAACTGAAGAAAAGAAAGATGAAACGTTAAAATCTCTTGAGGACTCTTTCCATACTGGAGAAAAGTCAACGTTAGCTGTAGGTACAGAATATCAGAACTGTGCTATTTTCCATCTGCATAGTGAACTAAAACTCTTTAATCTCCGAGATGCCGTTAATAACTACAGCAGTTGGTTTAACAACTAATAGCGTTACGTAAGTGACCGTCATTACCAAATGTGCCAGAAAATAGTCATTTCAGCAAATTATGCTAAACAAGTAATAACTCAATCCGCTGATCGGTCTAGAAAGAGGACGGGCAACGTGGAACAATTTAGCTCAATTTCTTTAAGACAAAGGCTGCAGTCAATTTCAGCAGAAATTTATTAACTTTACCAGTAGAGATGACAGAACCCCACAACAACTTGCATCAATTACTGCGGCCCTTTGGAACATCCAGGTTTTAAAACAGCCAGTAAAATAATAATACCAATTTTTTTTCCTTTTTTTGGTAGCATCTTCAAGTGAATATCAAAATAAAGAATTTGATGGAGATGCAAAAGAATGTGACCACCTAAAGAAAGTTCCGATCTGTGGATATGTTCATGATACTTCGCCAGTAAAGCCAAGCAGAAGTAATTATACATATTTCAACTTTAAGTTTCAAACTGCAAATGGTTTTTGCGATGGAGTTTCCTTTGATAAAAGTCTCTATAATCAGGTGAAGCAAAAAGATGAAACACAAAAGAGTGTTAGGCTCTCCAACTATTCATTTAAGAGGTCATTGCATAATAGCAATGACATGGCAATTGTTGTTAATAAACGTACTAAAATTGAGAGCATTTCAGAGTGTTCATTTGATCACAAGGTGCCTTCCAAACGATTTACAAAAATCAGTGAAATAGATGATATTTCAGATTTCACTTTAGTTTCAATTATCGGGAAAGTACATATTAGATCAGAGCCGAATGAAGTTAAAGTTCAGGAGCGGTTAGTAATGAAATTAGATTGTAGTATCGCGGACGACACCAACGCAATCAAACTCACTTTATGGGACAAAAATATTTCTTTAGTCCAAGAAGGCCAAGTATACGAAATTGTCAATGCAAGGGTTCGCTCATACCAAGGAAAGAAATATTTATCAAGTAATTTTGACACCATTATTACTACACCGAAATCGGATGCACGGAGCATGAGATTTGTTTCACAGCTAATGGAAGATGAAAAATCTGTTTCAGAGAATATTATAATTGTCAATCGAATGAGTGGGGTGCAAGAAATTCAACGTTACGCAGTTTGTAACAGTTGTCGCCGCAAACTGAGCAATCTCCAGTCAGATCTAAGTGTTTGTGATTCTTGTGGATTAAGCCAAATCAAGACATCTGCAGATCAAACACACTTCAGTGTAAGGGTATTTATTGGCGAAGGACATAATGTTCTTTTAAGAGTTCTTCAAGATCAAGTGGAATCTTTCATAAAGTTGTATAATGAACAAGCAAAGCCGTATAACAAAATTAATCTGGAAAGTCCCACAAATTCCGAGATTATCGATGCATTTTTGGCAGCGCGTGACTTAAGAATAACTTTCAACTCTAAAAGTAAACTGGTATCTTCGATTTTATACAGTAAATAAGTTAAAGCAACATTGCCTCTTGTTTTACTTACGTAAGAGTTTTAGCATGTAAGAGCCGTAGCAAACCAACTGGAAATATGAAATGTTTGTTTCGCGAAAACTCTTTAGTGACATTTCTTTCATGTTCTTCAGTTTAACAAGTTATGTAAGACTAATACTGAAGAGAAGTGATTTTTTTGCTATATTCTCTAAAAAGGACATTTTCAGGCTTCAATATTTCAAGCAAAATTTAGCTATCGGCCTGCTTGTTATCCATTTTTTGATATCAAATAGCTTAAGTTAGAGTTGTAAAAGTTATCAGTTCCCAGCATAAAGAAATGGAAAAATACTTCCATAATAACGGATTAACACTTTGTTAAATTTTACTTTATTGAAATTATACAAGTTATTCGAAACTTACTGCTATAAGATATGTGTATACACCCGTTTTCCGCTAATGATGTCGAACTCGTGCTTTTAAATTTTATTCAGAAATGTACAAAAGCTTAAAACATCTTCGACGTCATTGGCGGAAAACGGCATATATTAGACTTATTAAAAGGGGGTATAGCAAGTTAGAAAACTGATTTGTAGAACATTCAACGTTGTATTTCTACTAGGAACTGTTTTGTTTTTTGAAAGCGTAAGAAATAATTAATTTTTCAAAAATATTGTAATGTTACTAAGATGCATAAGATTGAATAAACTATTCAAAATTGTCCATGTGTTAAATATGTAGAGCTTGGTGATCAACCTCGTTCCCAGGGTCTCTCTTCTCTGCCTCCATTATCGTTGAGAAAAGACCCTGGTTCACTCTGGTCACGTGGCACTAGTCAACAAACATTTTCCCACTAGGGTAGTGTTTTCGTTATATTTTGATTCCGCAACTGAGCGAAAGAGTATTCGTTTGACAAGGCATTTTTTAAATAAGTGATCTTTATCTTACAATGTAAGTATCAAAAAGGTCAAAAGAGCGGATGTTTTATACCCACAGGAAATGAATTCCCGTACAAGCGGTCAACCTAAATACAAGAGCTTTCGTGATCGACAAGACAACTTCAAAAGTTCCATGTAGGGCCTTCACAAAAAAAAAATTTGATTTCGTTAGTAGCTAAAGCTGCTTCTCCAGAACAAACACTAACATAAAAGAATACACCAAGTACTACGTTTGCTTGATAAAAATGTCTCTTTTATTTTACCGCGGCTAAAAATATACACGCTATGAAAGCGCTGTGCAGTGGTAAAAAATATCTTAACGACATCGACGATTTACACGAAGTTAAAAATATAAATATCGTAAGTCAAAACGGTCAACTCGCTGTTCAAGATTGCGACTTTAGGAATCACGTTGTTAAACATTCGAAAGAAAAACGAAAATCAAGGAACAAAATAAAATACCTGCACATGTCAATACAGTTTGATTTGTTGATTTGAGGTCGATACGTGACATGAAAACTTAAATAACAACACACCAGTTGATCGCTGAACATGTTTGTTTCCCATGGATAAACGTTTCGCTTGTTTTCTTGCACGACAAAATCTTCTTTCCTTTAAAATTGTCGGAAACTATTAGCATTCTTCGTTGATCCGGACCTTCACACGGGTGAAAACTTGAATAACGCGAGGATATTTTCTGTGGTGTCCGATCGATTTGACCACAACTTTTGCCTTTCACGTCGAATTCCATATGTGTAGTACATAAAATATTGCCGTCAAAAGTTATTTCGATGGTCATCTGGCCACGAAATCAATTGCGTGCTGATTCCATTCTTTGCCACGTCGGCCTACATTGCCTCCCACCCCCTAACACACATTTGGTGAACCTTCCAGATTCTGGCAGACACGTGACCAGAGTGAGCCAGGGTCTTTTCTCAACGACAATGGAGGCAGAGAAGAGAGACCCTGGGAACGAGGTTGCTTGGTGATTTCTGTGGTGCATGTTATGTAAGGTTACACAGGCTGTCACCCAGTGTAAACAAAAGTGTTTCACAGCCCCCGTCCGCAAACAATTCTATTCAAAATCAAGTTGATCGTCCCCCAGTGTCATATAAACTGGCGTCAAAGCGAACTCAGCTGAGGATTTGAAACAAACTTAACAACTGCGCAAGGCAAAAAGTGGCTGAATTTAAAACAGAAGTTGAAAACGTGAGTGCGTCAAATGAAGAGATCTGCCAGGAAATTCTTGAAGGCCAATGTGATGGGATACAGTTAACATTCATATTTTCAAACAAAACTTTCCTTTTTTTAACTCACATAGTAAAATTCCACCATACATATTTTACCTTATTAGTTGGTTTTTCAGTTTATTTGGATTGACAATGAAAAGATGAACACAATTCAAGGATCACCCAAGCCTGAGAAACTGAAAACATGGCATACTGTCATGCTTGTACATGTATAACAGAGTAAAAGTTACTAACCCTACAAAATACAGTAAAAACCCACATATAAGAACCCAGAATTTTCGAGGCCAGGGTGAGCAAGTTCTAATATTTTAGGCTAATTTTTCATAATTCCGGTAATTCCGGTTGATTACATGTAGTTTCTTAATAGGTTCTTATTTCTCAGAGGAACAACAATAAATTTCTATATTTTATTTCATAAGATATTTAGACAGTATTGCACTGCAGCTTTATGGAAAACATATTTTTACAAAGAATCTAATAAAATGCCAATCAAAAAAAACACATACACAACAGAAGTTTTCTCAAGGGTGATTTTTTTGTAAAAGAACCTCTTTTTCTTTGCTAGGCTGAAAAGATTCTTATATTTTTGGGTAAAATGCCAAATTTCAGCCTGTGCAAGGTTCTTATATGTGAGTTTGTACTGTATGCATTCTTCCCTAAAATAGAAAACTAATCCAGTCTATTAAGAGTATTTTTTTTGCATTTTAATAATCAGATCAGAGACAGTAATTATTACTGACTAATTCAACGTCAGGACATTTTTCCTTTCCGTTTGAATTTTTTAATAAAAAAAAAATAAGACCACAATATTTTTCATCTCTATCAGTACTTTCCGCAAATACTGGCTTTAGCAACTTTTGAAAATATGATTGTAAACATGTGAATCTCACCCTCTAGGAGGTGTTTCTTACTAGAAGCAAAAAGTAAAAGGAGCAAGCCATTGTCTTCACTTCTTTCAAATTCTATTAAAGAAAAAGTCAATGTTCCACATGCAAATGCTAACATCATGGAGGGCTTAGCTCTCAGCTACTCCAGAGAGAAGCCTAGAAGTCACAAACGAGTTGAACTGTTGAGCTGTGTGGCACAGCAATACACAAATAAGGAAATTAAGCAAATGTTCAGGTTTACTAACACTCAAGGAGAAGAAATATCATGCACAGACTACGAATTATCAAAAGCTAGACTTCATAGTAAGATGTATGGTCCAGGAGCAGCACTTCCGAAAATAGGACACCAATGTAGTCATAAACTTCCATCAGAAACCATTGCTTTTATCTTGGAATTTATCCATCATCCAGACAGTGAAGAGTATTCATCTTATAAAAGTGCCTCTTGTGATGGAAAACAAAAATCATGGATAAGTGAATTCTTAGGAGGAGGAAATCAACCTGTTTTGTGGTTCAATTAGGCAAAACAAGTCTGCCTTTTATGATAGATATACATTGTAAACAGGAATGTGAACAACTGGAGATTAGACCTATAAGCTTTAGTACATTTTTAAAGGGTTTGTCTGCAGAAAATTTCAGAATAATGGTAGAAAAGGCAGGACTCTAACATTTGCACAGAACTTGGGTCAGAGTATTTCATCCTTGGTAGACTAGCTGCTAACTCGTTTAGGTGAAATGCTGAGGAGCCAACGTAAGCCATACATGACTCCAGGATTAATGAGCAAAGCAAACAGGTTGAAGGGTAAACAAACAACGTTAATAAATAATATATGACTGTTTCCGGTACAAGAAAAGTCAGAACGAACATATTTTTGCTACAGTCAGTGGTACAGTACATGTTCCAACACCATTTAACAGGATATTTCAATACCTTTACTCTATTTACACTTCAGCAGTCTAGCTAATGTCTTTTGGCATCACCTTAACGTTTTTGAGCAATAAAAATTCTTGGAAATGATGTGAACTTTCTCAAAATAATGTACAATCAAAAAATGTTGTCTAAATATGAAAAGTACAACCTTCTAGCTGAAGAACACTCGCACGTGAAGGAAGCTCGAACGGCAAGTGGTTTTGAATGCCAATTCTGTAAACAAATCGAAGTGTTGTATTTTCAAACTAAAATTACACAACTGGTTCAAAACAAAACCACATTTATTTAGGTAGCACTGAAAAGCTTGCACTTTAACGTTCATTATTGTAGTGACATATGTCTGGTACACTATACAATGAACTTACATAAAAGCAGATAAACAGTGCTGCCATAAAGAATTCGTTAACCAATTATCTCTGCCACAAAGGAATCGCAGATGATTTGAAAAGTCCATGATTTCAAAAGCATTTTACTATGCAAAGTGAAAGCACCAGAGATGATGTTCAAAATAACAGTATGATCAGTAATCCAGTACTTACCAAATGAAAGCAGATTTCTGGCTGAAAGGGCGTGTTTAATAGTTGAGAAATGCACTACCCTGCAAGTTTGAGGCGACATCAGACAACCGGTTCAAATACATTTAAAGTAAATAATGATCAAATCATGTGTAGAACATCTAGAAACTTACAATTAAGACGTGCAATCCTTAGTACAACAAGATTTTTGTTGCGTAACCTGACAAGAAACAAGTAAACAATAGGGTCTGCCTAATGTGCGAGCCAGCGAGCCATACGAATTTCGCATTTAAGTCTAAGCACCCATTTCAAATAGCGCTGATAAACAGTTATTAAGTGTAAGCACCCATTTTACAACGGTTAGCTTTCAATAACTGTGTGACTCGCATGCTGACTTGCAGTTATGGCTCGCAACCATGACTCGCATGGCTCACCCCATGGCTTGCATGGCTCGCTAGCTCGCTTATTAGTAAAAAATAATATGGGTTTCGCATAACGGTATATTTTATTTTCAACTCCTAAACGCATAAAAATTAACGGCTGTATATTCCGCTTACACTAAAACAACTAACAAAATTACGGTTTCAACAGAATAGATGGAGTCAAAACGTTTATTCGGAAATGTTGGCAATTCCATAAAGTTGACAAATAATCTCGTTTGAGCTTTATTTTCTTAAGGGAGAATTTCGCTCAATGAATGGGAGAACGAAAGTTCAGCTCAACCGGTTTACCACTTGATCATTATGCTAATTGTGCTTTAAAGCAGTCTTTCAAAGAGATTTCAGAGTTTTAAAGCATCACTTGTCATTGACATAACTTAGGGTATAGAAGTAAAACAATTACATACCTTTAATGAATTGATTTGGTAATATAGTATCGAAAGTAAACCGTCTCGAACCATCAGGATCAGCCATAACTTCTCTGACAAACGGTCAGCATTGTTCGCATCTCATGGCAAGTCTACTGAAGCGAACCTTCTATTTGCATCCTAGGGTTTTTTCTACCACAAAATGCTTCATATTCTTCCGACAAAGGTTAGAAATGAGCAAAGGGAACAGAACTTTTTTTGAATCGAAATGATTATAGCGGCCACCAAAATATTCCCTGGTGCGAAACACACGTACTTCCAACTAAACTTGACCGGCGGCAAAAGATTATTATGGTATTTTTGGCAGCGCAATGCTCCAAGTTCAAATAAATCTCGTCTTGAATTCTCCTCGAAGGGGCTTTTCAGAGCTTAAGTATCTAAGGGGCTTTTCAGAGCTTAAGTATCTATCCAAAAAAAAAATAAATAAATAAATAAATAGATAAAAATAAAATAAAAAATAATAATAATAATAAAACAATAATAATCTATCTTGATAATTACAATGTAATTTTAGATATAGAATAAAAATTTACTCTTCAAAATTCAGGCGGAACAGCAGAAATGTGTGAACAAGTAAAGGAAAAAGAGCTGATTACGCAACAAAACAAAAAATAGGTGCCTTGAAGGACATCTCCTTACGGGTAACGAACACCATTAACCGTTAACACCATTAACATTATCCGAGTGATTGTTGACATGTGTTTATAATGAGTGTTCACAATGAATGCATGGAATGCACGAAACGCATTGAAATTAAGCAGTGCATGTAGCTAC
>NC_090870.1:1429216-1451716 GCF_036669935.1 Montipora foliosa | reverse complement strand
GCAATATCTGCCGCTTGCTTTTAAGTTGTTGTTTATCACTGTAAACTATAAACACAAGTTATACAACAAAATATTATCATTTTTTATACCATGTTATCCCTTTAATCACTACGTTTCGACTGCATACTACTAGTCTTCATCACTTCTCAGACTAAAAGGTTTTTTTCTGCCAGTTAAATTGTAACCACAAAATACACCACGTCAGCCCAGGCAGCACAAGCCGTACACACGATCGCTTCAACAGCTACCTACAGGAATTACTTAACGTTTACAAACCCAAGCAATAACTTCGATCCTCTTCTAAGAAATACCTTCAGTCTTCTCCCTACAAGCTACGCAACTATGGATATAAGGCATTTAGTACATCCACACCTAGACTTCGCAATAAAATTTCACAATTAAGTATCAACGGTCTCAAAATATACAACCTTACTAATTTCATTACGTGCTTTTCATTTGAGTGGAGTCACGCCGCGCGGTGAACGTTGGCGTAACATTTCTCCGTAAGAGCGCACCGCTCACGGGAAACACGACTCGAAATAGAGGCCTTGGTTCAAGGCAAATTTGTGATGTCATGCTCAGAGACTGGAACATTCGTAACATTTCTGCATAAGAGCGCACCGCTCGCGGGAAACACGACTCGAAATAAAGGCCTTGGTTAAAGGCAAATTTGTGATGTCATGCTCAGAGACTGGAACATTCGACAATAAGATGTTGCGACCTTCTTGTCACTCAAACATGTTAAAGCCAGTAAGGTCTTTTTTATGAAACACAATGTGACATCGCTTAACGATCTCTGTGCAAAACGCCAACACCCTAATTGTTTTCCGCCAGTATCAAACGTTTATTGGGCTGCACATAGTTCGTTTAAAACGGTTTTTGTAAAAAAAATTAAACCTCACAAAATAAATACTGTGTGAATTTAAAATTTCTTCGCATTATGGCACTTTAAGGACGTAAACAATGATACTTTGTCTCAAAATATGACAATCGTCATCAGAATATGCAGCGATAGCAAATTTAATTTTTAAAGTTACTAAAATGTACATTTCTCTTCTAGATGAGCAACAAAACGACATAGAAGTCGACTTAGAAGAGTGTACGTATTTTATTTTAATTTTTTTGTCAAGTTTTTTGCTTTACATGAAAATCTAATTGGTCAACGATCATGTTAAAGTTAAAACCTTTATCTCTGTGACATTTTTAATGCTACATGAACTTCCCATTACGAAACAAAGTACCTCTAAGTACATATTGTTCACACTCTTATAAACTTACTTACCTTTTCTGTTGTTTTGAAGTTGCGTGTTGAAAAAAATTTACGACGAGATAATCAGATTAGCTTCATACCATCAAAATTACATAATAGTGATCATTATGAGTATGTGGGCTAAGTCCCCTATGAAAAATTAATAAAAAGAATTATCCAAAAAGCACCTTATATAAATCATGGCCACAAATTATGTAAAGTTTTGTAATAACGTAAATGTCTTTCCTAAAAGCCCCCTTTAAGAAACCTTAAAATTGCCACTCTTAAGACGCCTTAAAATTGCCACTTTTAAGACGTCTTTAAGTTGCCACTTTTATAAGACCTTAAATTTGCCACTTTTAACACACCTTAATGTTGCCACTTTTAAGAGACCTTAAAGTTACCACTTTTAAGAGACCTTAAAATTGCCACTTTTAACACACCTTAAAGTTGCCACTTTTAAGACGCCTTAAAGTTGCCACTTTTAAGACGTCTTTAAGTTGCCACTTTTAGAGACCTTAAATTTGCCACTTTTAACACACCTTTAAATTGCCACTTTTAAGAGACCTTAAATTTGCCACTTTTAAGACGCCTTAAAGTTGCCACTTTTAAGACGCCTTAAAGTTGCCACTTTTAAGAGACCTTAAAGTTGCCACTTTTAAGAGGACTTAAAGTTTTCCAAGACGCCTTAAAATTTTTTTAAAAGACCTTAAAGTTGACACTTTCAAGAAACCTTAAGGTTGCCACTTTAAGTGGCCACTTTTAAGAAACCGTAAAGTTGCCCTAAAGTTGCCACTTTTAAGACGCCTTAAAGTTGCCACTTTTAAGAGACATTAAGGTGGCCACTTTAATACGCCTAGACGTTTCCACTTTTAGAGACCTTAAAGTTGCCACTTTTAGGACATGTTACGTGTTACCTAGATGGCTATGACACGAACAAAAAAGGGACCCAAAATCAATTTTGCAGAATATTTTTTGCTTTAATGTTGTTTCAATGAGATCATGTGTAATTCCAGCGGAGAATTTGCTATAGGATGTCTAAATTAGTTTTGCACAAGTTTGCTCTAGTTGCGCATTACTACGCTCGGTAACTGATCTTTACGATCCGTGTACTGATTGATTCATCCACCACAATATTTAGGTTTACCTTCGCACGCAATCAAACTCAAAATTAATTCCCCAATAGAGTCATCACACAATTTTCTCTCACTTAAACAAGACTGTGAATGTTTGGGAATTTATCTAAAACGTCTGTAGCAGTCAAACATGAAGTTTGTTTGTACACTTTGAAACAATCTGGCCCTTGAATGAAAGGGGTGCCGAAGTTGTCTTCCTTTCGACTGGGGACTTGTTATGATTATAACAGCCTGATTTACAGGCGAAAGTTAGCGAGATCTGCCTCGAAAGAGAGGCAAGTCCAGCCTCGTATTCATTCAATGACCAGGTCACTATTGTACTCGTCAAAAAGCCGCATTACATTTACTATGCACACTCATAACAGTTACACAATGTTAATTAAAGTAATAAAATGAAAACAGGCTAAAATGTATTTCTTTTTTTTTGTTTTATTTCTCTCTTTACTTTTTGTAACAAGATAGACGGGCGTTTGTAAAAGAAACCTTGAAAAAAGCTGAAATAAGAAATCAGGCCGCAAATGCTGTAACAGGCGCCCATGACTAGGAGCGAACAACAGCCCTATATTACTGTGACGGCGTTCTTACCGACCGTTTTTTTTTTCGCTGTCTCATTCCGACAAATGAGACTCCAGCAGGAGCCCGATGGCCAATCACAAGAAACTACCTAGACATCATAGAGTCACCGAAGCGTAAATGCCATTGTTTTTTTGCTGGAACAGGTAGTCTGTAAAAATGCCGCGACATAGGCTTAGTGTGGGAGTTGTTTGCTCCTAGTCATGGTTTTTGCCATCGTTTTAACGAGAATGCGCACAATCAGGATATCTTTCTTTTTGAGTTCATTTTTCGCAGCCTAAAAAATAATGTGGTTTGCTTGCAGCCCAAACCAAAAACAAACTTAGTGTCAAAAACACCCAATTTCATATGAGCAAGCTGGGTCAACACAATGTATTCTACTGATAAGGATGACCTGAGTCCCTTGTAGGTTTTGAAATAGATGAAACTTTGCTAAACAGCTGGATCCACCAATTCCAACCTAACTGTGACAGAATTGGGTAATCCCTTCTTTATGAATCGTAGTGTTTCTCCCTCTTTCATGCTAACAACATTGATGTTGTGCACATGACGGCTTTCATCTTGATTCTCCAGGAAGAAGCTTTGGAAAATGAAAAATAAACCGGCCTTAATTGTTTTACTAATTCTTTATGATTTGTTGTTATTATTATTATTATTGTTATTATTATTATTATTATTATTATTATTATTATTATCTGCACAAAATTGCAAATTTATCCTTTAAGTGTCCCTAACAAAAATAATTCTTATTCCGACTTTTATCAAACACATTTTGCCGTGTGTAAGAGATATTTGGGATCAAAGTTGGCGAAATTATATGCTTATTAAGACCGCATATCCAAACCTCCCTCACGGTAGTGATTTCTTTTGTTTTTGGCTTATGAATTATTAATGAGTTTGAGAAAGAACTATCAAACGAGCAACACTATTAAACGAGACAACATGAGATACAGTTGCAGTTATAAAAGGCGTAATCGGTAAAGTGGAGATTATAGTTTTCTCTCTTAAAAGAGCTGAATGAGTGCCAGTTTTAAGGTCTCTTAAAGTGGAAATTTAAAGGCGTCTCAAAAGTCGCAACTTTCAGGGTTCCGAAAAGTGGCAACTTTGAGGCGTCTTAACGTCTTAAACAACGCAATTTGAAGGTCTCTTAAAAATGGCAATTTTAAGGCCTCTTAAAAGGCACAATTTTGAGGTTTCTTAAAAGTGGCAAATTTAAGTTATCTTAAAAGTATCAATTTTAAGGTCTTCTCTTCAAAGTGGCATTTTTAATGTCTCTTAAAAGTGGCAATTTTAAGGTCTCTTAAAAGTGGCAATTTTCAGGTCTCTTAAAAGTGGCAACTTAAAGGCGTCTTAAAAGTGGCAATTTTACGGTCTTTTAAAAATGGCAATTTTAAGGTTTCTTAAAAGTGGCAACTTTACAGCGTCTTAAAAGTGGCAAATTTAAGGTCTCTTAAAAGTGGCAACTTAAAGACGTCTTAAAAGTGGCAACTTTAAGGCGTCTTAAAAGTGGCAACTTTAAGGTGTGTTAAAAGTGGCAATTTTAAGGTCTCTTAAAAGTAGCAACTTTAAGGCGTCTTAAAAGTGGCAACATTAAGGTGTGTTAAAAGTGGCAAATTTAAGGTCTTATAAAAGTGGCAACTTAAAGACGTCTTAAAAGTGGCAATTTTAAGGCGTCTTAAAAGTGGCAATTTTAAGGTTTCTTAAAGGGGGCTTTTAGGAAAGACATTTACGTTATTACAAAACTTTACATAGTTTGTGGCCATGATTTATATAAGGTGCTTTTTGGATCATTTTGCGTTAATTTTGGTACATGTCAAGTTCCCTTAATCTTATTTTTATTATTTTTTTTTTACACTCTTTTTCAGTTTTTGGCACATTGGATTATCGTAAGTATTCCGCTTTATTTTATTTTAAACTGCTTCCTTGACATAAAAATGCCATTACCCTATTTACAAATCAACAATTGTCAGTATTTATCAGCCTAATCAAAATGTGCCGACAGCCGACTATTCGGCCCCCTACAACACAATATCTGCCGCTTACTTTTAAGTTATTGTTTATCACTATAAACTATAAACACAAATTATACTAACAAAGTATTATTATAATTCATGCCATGTTGTCCCTTTAATCACTACGTTTCGACTGCATACTTCTAGCCTTCATCATTTCTCAGGCTATAAAGTTTCTTCTACCAGTTCAAAATGTATTATGTACGCCGCGGCCAGAGTAAGCCGCGGCTTATTTTCTCTCCTAAAAACGGCCCTATTCTTAGTTGCGCTTTGAGCATTCGATCAAGATGAATAAGTTTAAAGTGGTCTTTGTAAAGAAATTTAAACCTCACAAAATGAATACTGTATAGATTTAAAATTTCTTCGCTTTAAGGACGTAAACTGTGTTACTTTGCTTCGAAATATGACGATCATCATCAAAATACCAATGTCCCAGTGGTAAACAATTTGATTTCTAAAGTTATTAAAATGTACATTTCTCTTCTAGATGAGCAGCAAAGTAACATGAACGTAGAGTCAAACGAGTGTATGTATTTTGTTTTTCTTTTTTTATTGTAAAGTTCTTTGCTTTACATGAAAATCTAATTGCTCAACAATCATCTTAAAGTTAAAACCTTTGTCTCTATTACATTTTTAGTGCCACATCAAGTTCCCACTGGGGAACAAAGCACTTGTGAGCACATATTATTCATACTCTTACAAACTTACTTGTCTTTCTGTTGTTTTGAAGTTGCATTTTGAGAAAATTTACAAGGGGACAATCAGGTTAGCATCGTGACATCAAACTTACATAAGAGCTACAAATCATTTTGCACTTATTCTGGTGCATGTCAAATTCCCTTAATCTAACTTTTATTTCTTTTTTACATTCTTTTTTAGTTTTCTTTGCATTAGATGATCGTAAGTATTCTGCTTTATTTCATTTTAAACTGCTTCCTTGGCATAAAAATTCCATTACCTTACTTACGAATAAACAATTTTCAAATCAGCCCAGTCAATATCTGCCGTTTGGTTTCAAATTGCTCTTTATCACTGTAAATTATAAATACAACTTATACTAATAAATTATGATCATTTTTTTGCAATATTGTCCCTTTAATCAGTACATTTCGACTACATACTGCAAGCCCTCATTCTTTCTGAGGTTATAAAGTTTCTTCTGCCAGTTCAAATTATAACCAAAAAATACACTACGTCAACCTGAGCCGCACAAACCGTGCACACCATCGCTTTTACAAGAACGTCTTATGGCGTAGGCAAGTAATCCGAATGGATGATAACAGCCACGGTTTTTGCAGATACAAACAAGATGGTATCCAAACAATTTCGTAAGGTTAGCACAAATGTGTAGCCCTGGTATGACATCAAATATGTAGTCCTGAAAACCCACAGCTTTTCATTGAGGTGATATAATGCTTAAATAAGTTAAGACCTGAAGCTTTCAGTTTAACTGACTCTTTAGTATATTGTGAGTCAACTTTCAACAACTAAGTTTCTCGCTTTCACAGTTAAAAAGTACTTGCCTGTACTATAGTGATCCTTTTTTTCAATAATGCTTTTAGCTGAATATAACTTTAATTTGAAAATTGAAGCTCTTGTGTGATTCTTCATTACTATCTAATGGGGGCACAGTTTACCCTATAATGCACTAGATGCGACCATTTAATGAAGCCAATATTTTCAAAATTTTCCAGAGAATGCTCCCAGAACCCCCCTAATATACAGACGGCTACTTATTATTACTAAAGCCAACTTGCCTACTACTTTAACATTTTAACTGGGCTAGTCAATATTATAATCAGAAAGTTATTTTCACCCTATGAACTTTTTAAACCCAAATGGACTAAATAGTCTTTATAATTTGCTTGCTTCTCTATATTTATTTTCGAATTACTTTTACAAACTTATAAAGAAATTAGCAACTTCATTCTCAAGGTCTCCGTTCAACAAAGAGATTAAAAAGCAATACATCAGTTGGTGTCACAGGAAGGAATTGGTCATTATACTGGAGGAGAAATAGCTGGTGCAAATAAGTGTGGTCACTGATTTTTATGCTGGGGTAAAAGGGAACACACTTTAAATAATGTACCTTGAACACTTAACAAGTAACAAGTAACAAACTAAAACAGAGTAAGAGAAACATAAAAAAATGCTGTACATACAAAGGACAAAGTCAAGAAAATCTCAATATGCCCCATCCCTGTTAGTTCCATTAACCACCCCACCCTTTCAACAAATGATCAGCCTCTTTTAATGGTCTTCTCAATGTTACAGATCAAGAACAATTACACCCAACTGTAATGGACATTTGTAAGTATTTTTTTTGAACATAACTTACAAAACTGTTAACACTACATCTACTTGTAGAAACTTTTATACCCATCTTACACCCATAATAGTGTTATCGGTAATTCACAAAATTTTTATAATGGTCAATCAATCAGCTTCACAGAAGTATGTAAAAAATCAAATAGTCTTTACAAGCATGCTGGCTTACAGATTGTCCAACTCCGGTTTTACTAGTTACCGGTACTGTCATAGTTTGAAATGTTGAAAATTTTAAGAATGTTGCTGGATTGGAGTCTGGAGATGAATTTTGTCTATGACGTTCACCATTTTGACTAAATCATGAAAAATGGAGTATTTTTGAATATGTACCGCTTGAAAGCGCTTGGAAACACAAATCAAAAACAGAGACATTAAAGCCTATAATTTGAACCTCATCTCAATGACAAATATTGAACTGCAGCACACCAGTAATTTTTACCTCTTTATCCCTTGAACAGTTGACAAGTAACAAATAACAAACTAAAACAGAGTAACAGAAAAATAAAAAATGCTATACAAAAAGAAAGATAAAAAAATTCAACATGCCCCCACCCCTACTAGTTACATTAACCACCCCACCCTTTCAACGAATGACCAATCTCTTTTCAAGGACTTTCTCAATGTTCCAGGTGAGGATCTACACCCAAGCATTATCGACCTCTGTAAGTATTCCTTTTGAACATACGACTTACAAAACTGTTAACACTACATGTATCTAAATGTAGAAAATTTTATACTCATCTTACACTCATAATAACTTACTATTACCAATTCACACAATTTCTATAATTGTGAATAAATCAACTTCATAGAGCACAAACACTGACAAAAATTGACCATGTCACATAATTCTATTCCTGGAATGTTGATATACACTTTCCATGCAAAGTGACTTGGAGTATCGCGAAGATGCCACAAAAACGGGAAATCATATTTTTATACAACAGTGGCTTTTGTCGTAGTCTGTGCGCAAGCTTCCTAAAGGTGCCCACAAACGCTGAAACATTATTTTAAAAAGAGCCAATCACAAATCACAAAAATACCCATTACCACCTTCAGAAAATTAATATGTCACACTTAATAGCTGGAACTCAGAAGCACAACAGGCTATCAGTCCCCATTGTATGAAGGTGTCAAAATATCAGTATGTCTCATTTCTAATATCAGAAAATGCAACAAAAAATTCAACAAATATATTTACTAATTTTTGTGAAAAATTCTGAGCTTTTTCTTAAACTATATCTCAAACTTAACATGGCATAACCTACAAAGCACAAGTAACAGCAGCATAAATAACTCTAGTTATGCTTTATACATTTTCTTAACGATTGTGCCCTTTAATACCCCTATCTGCCCCAGGACTTTCCAATCCCTTCTGTGGCAAAAATATGGACATTTCCTAAAACCACGCACTACACAATTCCAGATAATATCCATTGTGACCTTAACCCCAGGAGAAGTCATTGCAACCATTATCAACAGAAATCAAATTTTGTAAGAACTACAAAAATTCGAGGCACCATTCATGATCTTGCAGCTTTCTTGTGTAAATAGTTTACAACCAACATCATTGAATCTGACTTGTCTGACAACAATTATTCATCTTGATTAGGTATTATTTTTTCAAGCTAAAAAAACTCAAAGCAGTTACTCATTAAAAAAGAAATAATTTTGTTTATTACAGACTCAGTCAATCCTGATATTTTCAACGAAAACTGTAAGTAATTACATGTAGTAGACATCAAAATACTTAAATTGACATTAATTAGTTAACAATAATCCTATAGTGACATACAATACTGTGCAAAAATAATGAGAGCGAATTTCGACGTCGGCGAAATTTCGCGAGGTATTTCGCATCGCTCAATGCGATATTTCGAACAAAATGCGGCGAAATGATTCAAATTCTTTCGAAATTTAAAAGACAAAAGAAACAACAAGCTTTCATTCAAATAATTTTTCACTGTCACATTTCCAGTTTGTTTTTACCTTAGCTGAGTTGAGTCTTAAAATGAATGTAACTTGCCTGACAACTTAGATGCGACTTCAGTAAACACAGTGATGCATTCAAGGCGTTCGATTCCTTCAGTGTTTGTTAAATACATAAAAGAATTGCCATTTGACTTCAGTGTTGTATATAGTACCAAGCTAAAGCTTACTTGATATGCAACGGCGAAAAATGAAATTGTTGTCAAAGACCATTACTCGTCGCTTTAAAGATTCCAGGTATTTATTTTTCATCGCCTAAGTTGTTTATCCAATTGACGTTCCATTCTGGAGCTCCCTCAGGGCATATTTTGTTTAAAGATACACTAAAACCCCATTTGCATTACAATGACTTTCAACGCCATTCCAGGTTAATAATTAAATGTCCTCCCGTCTGCACCAGAGAAATCTACGTATTACCCCAGCCCCCTCAAACCTAACAAAATACTCACAGAAGACTCTATGCACAAAGACACCACTAAGCAGGGGAGTGACAGGCAAGACTTTTACCAACACGGAAAAAAAGAAAACAACGAAACACTACGCAGATTCCGACTGGGTTTAAGCAACCCATTAATGAAACAATACATTTTCAGTAACCAGAGTTCATAGCTACTATGGAAATCAATTCATAAGCAAAAAAATACCCATTTCACACTCCACAAGTTATAAAAAGAGCTAATCACAGGCCACAAAAATACTCATTACCACCTTCAGAAAATTAATGTAACGTCATACTTAACCTAGAACTCAGCACCACAACAAGCCATCAGTCCCTAATGTAAATAAAAATACCAACATATCTCATTTCTAATGTCAGAAAACGCGGGAAAAACTTCTTTGAGCTTTTTGTTACATGTAAACTATATTTAAAACTTAAAATGGCACAACCTACAAAGCACAGGCAACAGCAGCATAAATTACTGCACTTGTTTTAGATTGTGACAACCAGAGGAGTACGTCAACACCACATCAGTGTAAGTATATGTACATGTATTGTTTTTAATAAATCTATGGAAATCAAATCATACAGATTTTATTCAGTTTTACACTCTGTAAATTAATTTGCTTTTACATGTAAGTAATATTGTATATAGTTCTGTATAATATCACCTCCGCCACTAAAAAGATATTTCCAAATACACGTGCCCCACTCCTCAAATAATTCTAATAATTTATGCGTCATACATTTTCTTAACGTTTGTGCCCTTTAAGACCCCTCTCTGCCCCAGGAATTTCCAATCCCTTCTGTGGCAAAAATATGGACATTTCCTAGAACCACGCACCACACAATTCCAAATCACATAGAGATGGGCCCTCCAAACTACAATACTAAACTAAAAAAGCTTACAAAACGCTTCATAGCTACAATGTGTTCGATGTTCAATGTTTCATTTTTCTGACTACAAAGTTTCTACCTTTATTTATGCAAGCTCAATGAAACTGAATGAAAATTAAGTGACAGTACATGACCGAAAATATACATGCATTGGGCCATACAGAGCACAGCAGTGTGTAATGCACTTTCCACCCATTTTAATTTTAAATTTTGTCTTTCGAACCACCGTCCCATTAAAACAATGTTTTGTAAATACAAATAAAAAAAAGCTGAAATAAGAAATCAGGCCGCAAATGCTGTAACAGGCGCCCATGACTAGGAGCGAACAACAGCCCTATATTACTGTGACGGCGTTCTTACCGACCGTTTTTTTTTTCGCTGTCTCATTCCGACAAATGAGACTCCAGCAGGAGCCCGATGGCCAATCACAAGAAACTACCTAGACATCATAGAGTCACCGAAGCGTAAATGCCATTGTTTTTTTGCTGGAACAGGTAGTCTGTAAAAATGCCGCGACATAGGCTTAGTGTGGGAGTTGTTTGCTCCTAGTCATGGTTTTTGCCATCGTTTTAACGAGAATGCGCACAATCAGGATATCTTTCTTTTTGAGTTCATTTTTCGCAGCCTAAAAAATAATGTGGTTTGCTTGCAGCCCAAACCAAAAACAAACTTAGTGTCAAAAACACCCAATTTCATATGAGCAAGCTGGGTCAACACAATGTATTCTACTGATAAGGATGACCTGAGTCCCTTGTAGGTTTTGAAATAGATGAAACTTTGCTAAACAGCTGGATCCACCAATTCCAACCTAACTGTGACAGAATTGGGTAATCCCTTCTTTATGAATCGTAGTGTTTCTCCCTCTTTCATGCTAACAACATTGATGTTGTGCACATGACGGCTTTCATCTTGATTCTCCAGGAAGAAGCTTTGGAAAATGAAAAATAAACCGGCCTTAATTGTTTTACTAATTCTTTATGATTTGTTGTTATTATTATTATTATTGTTATTATTATTATTATTATTATTATTATTATTATTATTATTATCTGCACAAAATTGCAAATTTATCCTTTAAGTGTCCCTAACAAAAATAATTCTTATTCCGACTTTTATCAAACACATTTTGCCGTGTGTAAGAGATATTTGGGATCAAAGTTGGCGAAATTATATGCTTATTAAGACCGCATATCCAAACCTCCCTCACGGTAGTGATTTCTTTTGTTTTTGGCTTATGAATTATTAATGAGTTTGAGAAAGAACTATCAAACGAGCAACACTATTAAACGAGACAACATGAGATACAGTTGCAGTTATAAAAGGCGTAATCGGTAAAGTGGAGATTATAGTTTTCTCTCTTAAAAGAGCTGAATGAGTGCCAGTTTTAAGGTCTCTTAAAGTGGAAATTTAAAGGCGTCTCAAAAGTCGCAACTTTCAGGGTTCCGAAAAGTGGCAACTTTGAGGCGTCTTAACGTCTTAAACAACGCAATTTGAAGGTCTCTTAAAAATGGCAATTTTAAGGCCTCTTAAAAGGCACAATTTTGAGGTTTCTTAAAAGTGGCAAATTTAAGTTATCTTAAAAGTATCAATTTTAAGGTCTTCTCTTCAAAGTGGCATTTTTAATGTCTCTTAAAAGTGGCAATTTTAAGGTCTCTTAAAAGTGGCAATTTTCAGGTCTCTTAAAAGTGGCAACTTAAAGGCGTCTTAAAAGTGGCAATTTTACGGTCTTTTAAAAATGGCAATTTTAAGGTTTCTTAAAAGTGGCAACTTTACAGCGTCTTAAAAGTGGCAAATTTAAGGTCTCTTAAAAGTGGCAACTTAAAGACGTCTTAAAAGTGGCAACTTTAAGGCGTCTTAAAAGTGGCAACTTTAAGGTGTGTTAAAAGTGGCAATTTTAAGGTCTCTTAAAAGTAGCAACTTTAAGGCGTCTTAAAAGTGGCAACATTAAGGTGTGTTAAAAGTGGCAAATTTAAGGTCTTATAAAAGTGGCAACTTAAAGACGTCTTAAAAGTGGCAATTTTAAGGCGTCTTAAAAGTGGCAATTTTAAGGTTTCTTAAAGGGGGCTTTTAGGAAAGACATTTACGTTATTACAAAACTTTACATAGTTTGTGGCCATGATTTATATAAGGTGCTTTTTGGATCATTTTGCGTTAATTTTGGTACATGTCAAGTTCCCTTAATCTTATTTTTATTATTTTTTTTTTACACTCTTTTTCAGTTTTTGGCACATTGGATTATCGTAAGTATTCCGCTTTATTTTATTTTAAACTGCTTCCTTGACATAAAAATGCCATTACCCTATTTACAAATCAACAATTGTCAGTATTTATCAGCCTAATCAAAATGTGCCGACAGCCGACTATTCGGCCCCCTACAACACAATATCTGCCGCTTACTTTTAAGTTATTGTTTATCACTATAAACTATAAACACAAATTATACTAACAAAGTATTATTATAATTCATGCCATGTTGTCCCTTTAATCACTACGTTTCGACTGCATACTTCTAGCCTTCATCATTTCTCAGGCTATAAAGTTTCTTCTACCAGTTCAAAATGTATTATGTACGCCGCGGCCAGAGTAAGCCGCGGCTTATTTTCTCTCCTACAAACGGCCCTATTCTTAGTTGCGCTTTGAGCATTCGATCAAGATGAATAAGTTTAAAGTGGTCTTTGTAAAGAAATTTAAACCTCACAAAATGAATACTGTATAGATTTAAAATTTCTTCGCTTTAAGGACGTAAACTGTGTTACTTTGCTTCGAAATATGACGATCATCATCAAAATACCAATGTCCCAGTGGTAAACAATTTGATTTCTAAAGTTATTAAAATGTACATTTCTCTTCTAGATGAGCAGCAAAGTAACATGAACGTAGAGTCAAACGAGTGTATGTATTTTGTTTTTCTTTTTTTATTGTAAAGTTCTTTGCTTTACATGAAAATCTAATTGCTCAACAATCATCTTAAAGTTAAAACCTTTGTCTCTATTACATTTTTAGTGCCACATCAAGTTCCCACTGGGGAACAAAGCACTTGTGAGTACATATTATTCATACTCTTACAAACTTACTTGTCTTTCTGTTGTTTTGAAGTTGCATTTTGAGAAAATTTACAAGGGGACAATCAGGTTAGCATCGTGACATCAAACTTACATAAGAGCTACAAATCATTTTGCACTTATTCTGGTGCATGTCAAATTCCCTTAATCTAACTTTTATTTCTTTTTTACATTCTTTTTTAGTTTTCTTTGCATTAGATGATCGTAAGTATTCTGCTTTATTTCATTTTAAACTGCTTCCTTGGCATAAAAATTCCATTACCTTACTTACGAATAAACAATTTTCAAATCAGCCCAGTCAATATCTGCCGTTTGGTTTCAAATTGCTCTTTATCACTGTAAATTATAAATACAACTTATACTAATAAATTATGATCATTTTTTTGCAATATTGTCCCTTTAATCAGTACATTTCGACTACATACTGCAAGCCCTCATTCTTTCTGAGGTTATAAAGTTTCTTCTGCCAGTTCAAATTATAACCAAAAAATACACTACGTCAACCTGAGCCGCACAAACCGTGCACACCATCGCTTTTACAAGAACGTCTTATGGCGTAGGCAAGTAATCCGAAGGGATGATAACAGCCACGGTTTTTGCAGATACAAACAAGATGGTATCCAAACAATTTCGTAAGGTTAGCACAAATGTGTAGCCCTGGTATGACATCAAATATGTAGTCCTGAAAACCCACAGCTTTTCATTGAGGTGATATAATGCTTAAATAAGTTAAGACCTGAAGCTTTCAGTTTAACTGACTCTTTAGTATATTGTGAGTCAACTTTCAACAACTAAGTTTCTCGCTTTCACAGTTAAAAAGTACTTGCCTGTACTATAGTGATCCTTTTTTTCAATAATGCTTTTAGCTGAATATAACTTTAATTTGAAAATTGAAGCTCTTGTGTGATTCTTCATTACTATCTAATGGGGGCACAGTTTACCCTATAATGCACTAGATGCGACCATTTAATGAAGCCAATATTTTCAAAATTTTCCAGAGAATGCTCCCAGAACCCCCCTAATATACAGACGGCTACTTATTATTACTAAAGCCAACTTGCCTACTACTTTAACATTTTAACTGGGCTAGTCAATATTATAATCAGAAAGTTATTTTCACCCTATGAACTTTTTAAACCCAAATGGACTAAATAGTCTTTATAATTTGCTTGCTTCTCTATATTTATTTTCGAATTACTTTTACAAACTTATAAAGAAATTAGCAACTTCATTCTCAAGGTCTCCGTTCAACAAAGAGATTAAAAAGCAATACATCAGTTGGTGTCACAGGAAGGAATTGGTCATTATACTGGAGGAGAAATAGCTGGTGCAAATAAGTGTGGTCACTGATTTTTATGCTGGGGTAAAAGGGAACACACTTTAAATAATGTACCTTGAACACTTAACAAGTAACAAGTAACAAACTAAAACAGAGTAAGAGAAACATAAAAAAATGCTGTACATACAAAGGACAAAGTCAAGAAAATCTCAATATGCCCCCATCCCTGTTAGTTCCATTAACCACCCCACCCTTTCAACAAATGATCAGCCTCTTTTAATGGTCTTCTCAATGTTACAGATCAAGAACAATTACACCCAACTGTAATGGACATTTGTAAGTATTTTTTTTGAACATAACTTACAAAACTGTTAACACTACATCTACTTGTAGAAACTTTTATACCCATCTTACACCCATAATAGTGTTATCGGTAATTCACAAAATTTTTATAATGGTCAATCAATCAGCTTCACAGAAGTATGTAAAAAATCAAATAGTCTTTACAAGCATGCTGGCTTACAGATTGTCCAACTCCGGTTTTACTAGTTACCGGTACTGTCATAGTTTGAAATGTTGAAAATTTTAAGAATGTTGCTGGATTGGAGTCTGGAGATGAATTTTGTCTATGACGTTCACCATTTTGACTAAATCATGAAAAATGGAGTATTTTGAATATGTACCGCTTGAAAGCGCTTGGAAACACAAATCAAAAACAGAGACATTAAAGCCTATAATTTGAACCTCATCTCAATGACAAATATTGAACTGCAGCACACCAGTAATTTTTACCTCTTTATCCCTTGAACAGTTGACAAGTAACAAATAACAAACTAAAACAGAGTAACAGAAAAATAAAAAATGCTATACAAAAAGAAAGATAAAAAAATTCAACATGCCCCCACCCCTACTAGTTACATTAACCACCCCACCCTTTCAACGAATGACCAATCTCTTTTCAAGGACTTTCTCAATGTTCCAGGTGAGGATCTACACCCAAGCATTATCGACCTCTGTAAGTATTCCTTTTGAACATACGACTTACAAAACTGTTAACACTACAAGTATCTAAATGTAGAAAATTTTATACTCATCTTACACTCATAATAACTTACTATTACCAATTCACACAATTTCTATAATTGTGAATAAATCAACTTCATAGAGCACAAACACTGACAAAAATTGACCATGTCACATAATTCTATTCCTGGAATGTTGATATACACTTTCCATGCAAAGTGACTTGGAGTATCGCGAAGATGCCACAAAAACGGGAAATCATATTTTTATACAACAGTGGCTTTTGTCGTAGTCTGTGCGCAAGCTTCCTAAAGGTGCCCACAAACGCTGAAACATTATTTTAAAAAGAGCCAATCACAAATCACAAAAATACCCATTACCACCTTCAGAAAATTAATATGTCACACTTAATAGCTGGAACTCAGAAGCACAACAGGCTATCAGTCCCCATTGTATGAAGGTGTCAAAATATCAGTATGTCTCATTTCTAATATCAGAAAATGCAACAAAAATTCAACAAATATATTTACTAATTTTTGTGAAAAATTCTGAGCTTTTTCTTAAACTATATCTCAAACTTAACATGGCATAACCTACAAAGCACAAGTAACAGCAGCATAAATAACTCTAGTTATGCTTTATACATTTTCTTAACGATTGTGCCCTTTAATACCCCTATCTGCCCCAGGACTTTCCAATCCCTTCTGTGGCAAAAATATGGACATTTCCTAAAACCACGCACTACACAATTCCAGATAATATCCATTGTGACCTTAACCCCAGGAGAAGTCATTGCAACCATTATCAACAGAAATCAAATTTTGTAAGAACTACAAAAATTCGAGGCACCATTCATGATCTTGCAGCTTTCTTGTGTAAATAGTTTACAACCAACATCATTGAATCTGACTTGTCTGACAACAATTATTCATCTTGATTAGGTATTATTTTTTCAAGCTAAAAAAACTCAAAGCAGTTACTCATTAAAAAAGAAATAATTTTGTTTATTACAGACTCAGTCAATCCTGATATTTTCAACGAAAACTGTAAGTAATTACATGTAGTAGACATCAAAATACTTAAATTGACATTAATTAGTTAACAATAATCCTATAGTGACATACAATACTGTGCAAAAATAATGAGAGCGAATTTCGACGTCGGCGAAATTTCGCGAGGTATTTCGCATCGCTCAATGCGATATTTCGAACAAAATGCGGCGAAATGATTCAAATTCTTTCGAAATTTAAAAGACAAAAGAAACAACAAGCTTTCATTCAAATAATTTTTCACTGTCACATTTCCAGTTTGTTTTTACCTTAGCTGAGTTGAGTCTTAAAATGAATGTAACTTGCCTGACAACTTAGATGCGACCTCAGTAAACACAGTGATGCATTCAAGGCGTTCGATTCCTTCAGTGTTTGTTAAATCCATAAAAGAATTGCCATTTGACTTCAGTGTTGTATATAGTACCAAGCTAAAGCTTACTTGATATGCAACGGCGAAAAATGAAATTGTTGTCAAAGACCATTACTCGTCGCTTTAAAGATTCCAGGTATTTATTTTTCATCGCCTAAGTTGTTTATCCAATTGACGTTCCATTCTGAAGCTCCCTCAGGGCATATTTTGTTTAAAGATACACTAAAACCCCATTTGCATTACAATGACTTTCAACGCCATTCCAGGTTAATAATTAAATGTCCTCCCGTGTGCACCAGAGAAATCTACGTATTACCCCAGCCCCCTCAAACCTAACAAAATACTCACAGAAGACTCTATGCACAAAGACACCACTAAGCAGGGGAGTGACAGGCAAGACTTTTACCAACACGGAAAAAAAGAAAACAACGAAACACTACGCAGATTCCGACTGGGTTTAGCAACCCATTAATGAAACAATACATTTTCAATAACCAGAGTTCATAGCTACTATGGAAATCAATTCATAAGCAAAAAAATACCCATTTCACACTCCACAAGTTATAAAAAGAGCTAATCACAGGCCACAAAAATACTCATTACCACCTTCAGAAAATTAATGTAACGTCATACTTAACCTAGAACTCAGCACCACAACAAGCCATCAGTCCCTAATGTAAATAAAAATACCAACATATCTCATTTCTAATGTCAGAAAACGCGGGAAAAACTTCTTTGAGCTTTTTGTTACATGTAAACTATATTTAAAACTTAAAATGGCACAACCTACAAAGCACAAGCAACAGCAGCATAAATTACTGCACTTGTTTTAGATTGTGACAACCAGAGGAGTACGTCAACACCACATCAGTGTAAGTATATGTACATGTATTGTTTTTAATAAATCTATAGAAATCAAATCATACAGATTTTATTCAGTTTTACACTCTGTAAATTAATTTGCTTTTACATGTAAGTAATATTGTATATAGTTCTGTATAATATCACCTCCGCCACTAAAAAGATATTTCCAAATACACGTGCCCCACTCCTCAAATAATTCTAATAATTTATGCGTCATACATTTTCTTAACGTTTGTGCCCTTTAAGACCCCTCTCTGCCCCAGGAATTTCCAATCCCTTCTGTGGCAAAAATATGGACATTTCCTAGAACCACGCACCACACAATTCCAAATCACATAGAGATGGGCCCTCCAAACTACAATACTAAACTAAAAAAGCTTACAAAACGCTTCATAGCTACAATGTGTTCGATGTTCAATGTTTCATTTTTCTGACTACAAAGTTTCTACCTTTATTTATGCAAGCTCAATGAAACTGAATGAAAATTAAGTGACAGTACATGACCGAAAATATACATGCATTGGGCCATACAGAGCACAGCAGTGTGTAATGCACTTTCCACCCATTTTAATTTTAAATTTTGTCTTTCGAACCACCGTCCCATTAAAACAATGTTTTGTAAATACAAATAAAAAAAACTGAACAGAATTAAAATCTTCATAAAAATATTGTACTGTCTAATCTTTGGGTGTAAATGTCATGTACTAATGGTAAACACAAAATACCAAATTATACATAAAGTGCCACAGGCATTTATTCTCTATTCAAGAAACTCATCGTTTCTTTGAAAACCTTTCCGAGCCTTCATACTGGAAATCACCTATTTTCTCAATCCTAAAGACTCGATATTTTATACTCTAGGCTCAAATTTCAAGTCAATGAACTTTAAGAAGTCAGAATCGAGTTTTAAGGATCATATCAAAACTGTCAACTTACTTTTGAGTACTGTTGTATAACATCAGGTCAACTTTACCAAGCACTAGAGAATAAAGATCTTCACCTTTCACTCTAAAAAGATTCCCTGCAACTATATAAACCATGACCCTCAAAATGTATAGCATAAAACCTCACAAATTTACTAAATATCAACATTAACTTTATTTTAGGGAAGCATTACAAGCAAAAATGTACTACAACACACAGGTCAAAACCTTGTAAGTATACACTCTATGATGTCATAAATTTTAAAATTACACTTTCCTCCCGACTTCCCATACAGTGAACTCAAGACAATAAATAAATTAACTATACTTTAAATTTGTCTTTCAGATCACATCAGCTCACACAAGATGTTACGAGGTAACTTAACATTAATACGCCATTATCCAAAATACTAACTAGTTTACCACTAAAATAATTCAACAACCATGAAGTAGCACATATCAAACATTTTCCATGAGTACACCTTGCAAGAAGACACAGCTATCAAAATAACAAATTTAAGCACTAGATCTACACTGTCATAATAATTATTGACTACACTTCAGACATACAGTCAAAACAGTAATAGACACAAAATAAATTATTCTGCACCTACCCTATTTACAAAAATCAACTGAACTCAATTCAACCACGTAAAAGCAACTTAAATACTTATAATTGTAATACGTGTATTAACAGGACTAGATGTGAAAATGAAGTACAGCTGTATGAAAAATCACCTTAGTTCAAATGAAATTTTTAAACTTCTGTCCATTTTCCAAAACTTCAATGTTCTTAATACGTACCATTATCAATACGCCAACTAGATGCAGGGCTTGAAATTTTTGCAACTCACTGATCGCCAATGCAACCAAAAATTGAGAGCTGTCGACTAGATTTCAACACCAGTCACCAACTGACGAATCACGTATTGCCTGATAACCCAGGATAAACAGCAGACAACTGTTGTATTTGAATCTTTATATGATGAAATCATTCCGAACTGGCCCCAGTTGTTCAAAAGGTGGATAGCGCTATCCGATGGATAAATTACTATCCAGTGGATAAGTCATAGCAAAATCAATTGCACTATCCAATGGATAGTGATTTATCCGGTGGATAGCGTTATCCACCTTTTGAACAACTGGGGCCTAGTAGCTAGAACATGACCCGCCTTTCTTTTTCAATTAAAATATTATATAAATACTACAAGAAAATTGGTTTCTCACATTGTTAATTAATAGCAAAAATGTACTTCAATACTTCAATCACCACATTTGCTAGGCAGCATATTGCTTCAGCAGCTTCATGGGATTGTGCACGCACTTAAACACAATACCAATATACTTCTTGCTAGTTACTGTGAATTTTGCACCCAGAAGACGAAGATTCAACAAGAAGGTTCATAAAAATTTAAATCTATTGTCAGTTGTAAATCCTGAAAACGTAGATTTAGCCATATTACCAAAGGATATACCTCCTCGAAACTAGCTTGATATCATTTGATAATATATTGATAATAACGATAGACATCGCACTGTCAATGAGTTTGAAATTTACGTGGAATCTTCAAAAAGCAACCTGTACCCTTAATGTAAAATAGGTTGAAGAACTTGTCCCGTGCATGCAAAGTTGGCGACCAAAATTTATGATCTGGCGACCAAATTTTCCCCATTAGTCGCCAGCTGGCACCTAAGCTAAAAAGTTAATTTTAAGCCCTGAGATGCCATAATCTGTAATAACTTACTACAACTACACTGTAACACCTCACATTAATTATCTCAATACTTGTACTGTATCTTTTAGATGATTACATATGGGCGAGAAACCATATAAAAAACATAACAAATATCTTCCATTCCATGGAGCCCTTGTGGCAGACGGTAAATATAAAAAACTTTTTTGTCAAGTACATGTACTTTTATTATTATTATTATTATTATTATTATTATTATTATTATTTTAGTATGTTTTCATTATTTAATCCCAACAATTACAAATTCCCATTTTACCCGTCAATGGGGAACCCCATGGGAGTGAAAGGGTTAAAAAAGCATTTTTATAATTTTTGCCATTTTTATTTTAGTATTATATATTGAATTGCCTTTGTTATGTGCTTTTGAACTTTAAGGATTCTAGCGCTATATAAATACATTATTATTTATTATTATTCTTATACTGTAGACTGCAGCAGATGACCCCATACAAAATAAAATTTTGTCAGGGGAATGTAAAAAGGTAAACACATCATTTACATGTACTTTCAATCCATTTTCTTTAAATACTAAATGCATCTAAATTCAAAATGAAAACACTGCACACTACATATTTTATTTTTTACAATATACAACAATATTATTGACAGAAGAATAATCAAGCATATAGTAGTTCTCCAGTCAACTGTACTCTTAACTATTTAATAGGCCATCAAGAAACTATACAGTGTCGTCAAAAAACACTATCTACACTGGAATGAGGTAAATGTACTCTTACATTAGATTTTACTTCCGTTTTTCATTTGTGCGCTATTTTGAAGGACAATTAAACGGGACAAATAGTCAATTATGCAAGTAATTGTGCAGGATTGCACAATCTTGCTCCGAACAAAATATTTCATCTCGCATTATATTCCCTGTTAAATTAACGCAAACATTGTGTTCTATCGATGACAAGCTCCTACTATAATCGCTGACTTACTTCTACATTCTACTTAGAATGATTTTTTTCCCATGTCAATCTTTGCCAGTGACCACCAACAATCGCTCGTTTAAAAAATATTTCGTCAGCTACGTACACTTAACAACAACAAATTTTCTACAACCTAACTCAACTGGAGTTTGTAAAAGCTACTCTTAATGGCATCCTGTAACTGCCAAGAAAGAAAGATTTATTTTATCTTTATTTTCCCTCTCCTTTAGAAAGCCAAAGCACTCAGATATCTTAAATAGTTAAAGGACTTGCTTGTAGCTAAAATTTATATCATTCTTCTCATACAGTATGAAGCATTGTACTATTGTTTGAGTTTGAGCAAACCATAACATAATTTTTATTCACTTCACAGACAGCTGCTGCAACTCAAGATAGTAATTAAAAATACAATTAAAATAGTAACAGTTAAGTAAACGGGAGAGGATAAAACGCAGAGCCCTACTCCTACAGTACCCTAATGGAGTACCCAAAAAATGCTATTTCGAATGAGTACTGTTGATCCAGGTGTATATAAGCAGCATCTCAAATAGTGCTTACTTAAGCCTCAACACCCATTTTAAACAACATTGTTCAACAATATTTAAGTCTAAGCATCCATTT
>NC_090870.1:1401716-1419216 GCF_036669935.1 Montipora foliosa | reverse complement strand
AAGAATTCCTCATCAATTTCCATGCATGAAAGAAACATATATTTATATTAAATTTTAAGGCGGGAAGTTGCGGTCGCCTCGCCAACGAACGAATACCACGACATTATGTTTATGAAGTTAGGTAGATTTCACCTATTCTGCGCGCCGGCATATCATTTTCCGGGAGAAGTATTCTAACTGACCGTCGCCGGGACCCAAGGTCTTGATTTGGGTGACATAACGAGCTAACAGTGCCTTCCATTTGTGTCTCAAATCTAAGGAACGTCAAAACACTGCAACAATTCTTTCGTTTTCAACGTAACAGAAAACAGCTTGTATTTTTCTATCGTCCTTTGGTGCGAATTGTAGTCGATCCAAAAACTCTTGGATCGACTACAATACGCACCAAAGAACGATGAGGACATCATGATCTTCAAAACTTAACAATAGAAGTAACGAACACAGTTTACTCACCACGAAAGGATTCAGCATATTCGTTGTACGGGGCGCCTAAACTGGTAAGCCATTCGCCTACTTCCTCTACTGTCCATAGTTGAACATCTGAGCATCCATGAGCAGCCATTGAATTTAAAATAACGCAAGAAACAGGACCTCCAAATATTCAAGACCTTCTCCAAAGACTGGCCGAATGAAAAGGAGTACAAAGAGGGTCATTAAGTTTCTTTATCGCTGTTCAATAATGCATCTTGATTGACGGAGAATTATGTCGCCTTTTTGACCAGAAAGTTTTGTCAGAAGACGTAAATACCGCAGCCAATCACATGGCTCGAAGTGACATTTGTAACCGGAACCAAACCTTTTGAATTTCACCGTGCAGCTTACATCTATGCTTGTTACGAAGCAGATTTTTAGGAGCTTAAAAAAACTACCGGTACTGGCTCACATTCGCAGTCGGCATTCACGCCACCCAAATTTTCTTGTCACTTGTGGTAGACCTGGGTACAGCAAGACTTACAAACTCTTTTCAAGTTTTGAATCTCATTTTTGCCGCAACCATCCTGAACTTATTAAGGAAACGGATGAAGGAAAAGAGAACGAAATTCTTTCTCATGATGATTCGGATAATCCGGAACATTCGCCCAGTTCAGAGGGAGAAAGCGACTTAGAGAATAACACGAGAGATACATCTTCGAATGTCTCCGAAACGTTGATATATTCATACTTAAACTAGAGAGTGTAACAAATTGAGCCAGACTGCAATGAGAAGTACGTACAAATAAATAAGCCCTGAGGACAGTTTGTTCGGCCCAGTATATCGTATTTATGAATAGCCATTTATAAGCCCACAACTGTATGAGTTCAAAAAACCAATCTAACATGGTTTAGATTAATCGGCCCTTTACTATTAAAATTGGTGTAAAAGTACACTTCCAACTGTGTAATTTTATCCTTGATAATACCCATAAACTTTTATCCTTTAAAAAGAGTAAAAATACCCTACATATAGAGTAATTTTAGAAGATTTTTTTGGTGTAATAGTTTACACAGTTACATGGTGTAATTTTACATTTTTGCGTTCGTAACATTACACTTTAATTTTTAGTGTGAAAAGTGAGATTTTGAAAGCTTGTCCCATTATTAAGGCTGTATGCAATCTTTTGATTATTGTAACTTGGATTAACATTAAACCAAGTGAAAGACATGTTAATGATCCTATTAAAACCAAGTTGGTATTCAAAATTGTTGCCTAAAGTGATTGGTTTGTGAATTTCGTAACAAAATTTTCAAGTCTGTTTAAAGGCACATTTTTTACCGAATAGCTAGATAATACTATTTCTCTATCCATATATATGCAATATCATTGCATTAAATTTTAAAATACTTCTTGTACATTTTATCATATTGAGATTTATTAATTGTTGACGCCTTCAATAATGTGTCTAATATAGCAACTCGAGTATTTCTCATTTTAACGCTGTTATTTCCCGCTAATATTTCCCCAATTATTAATTCCAATTTTTTGAGTAGTTGCTTTGGATTATTGAAAAATATTACATTTCCACCTATCTGTTTTTTTCTAAGTCCATAACCTTTCATTGTTTTGACTTTATTTTCATAATGTTTAATGTATGCATTCAATGTAACTCTGGCATTATTCAGAAATTGAACCTCTTTTAAATTGTTTAGTTATAGCAGCCTTATAACCTTTTAATTGATTTCTTCTCGTTTGGGCATCATTGATAATCTTGTTGAAATATTGTCTGTTTTTTTTTTTGTTGTGTCATTTCTGGTTGATTTAGTACCTTTTCAACAGAATCATAATTTTTTAAACCAAAACCAAGATCGTCTAATATTTCATTTTCCATATCATCATCTTCTAAGGTACAATCAACTTCATCTTCTTCATATTCTGGAGGAAGATCTGGTTCTTGAGAAAAGTATTGAGGATCAACATTAATCTGTTTTTTACCTTCCAATATTGATTTTTCATATGTTGGCGGCTTAGGAACAAGTTGTTTTTCTTGCTGTGGTAATACTGGTTCAATAAATCACCGAGATTCATGTCTGGAACCTCATCTTCAATATCTATTCCATAATTAGGAACCTCACCTTTTTTCATTGGTGGTCGCTTTGTTTGAGACATTTTTAAATTGATGGCAATAACATCATCCAGTTTGGTTGTTACTGGTTGAAACACCTTGGTGAAAGATGCTTGACTTGTTTTTTGACCCAAATCATGCTGTATAATAGCATTTCTTACAGTATTAATTCTATGTCCTAATTCAGATTTATTTTTTGCAAGTTCTTTCCACTTACGTAAAGTCATTTGATTATATTATTTGATTACATAAAAATGGAAAATTGTATATAAAAGATAGCGTTTCACACCGTGTTCAACACTATCTTGTACATGGTGTTGAACATTATGTTATGAAATAATATACCAATATGACATAAATGAGAATACCAAATTACGATTCTACTGATGATGATGTTGAAAATTATAAGCAGTTATACCCTTTTATGCCAAACAGATGTTTTAGGATGTTGATATGTGGACCAAGTGGATCGGGAAAAACACTTTGAAGCATATGATTTATAATTTGTTGTACTTTGATAAAATATACCTCTATGCCCAAAACCTAGAGCAATCAAAGTATCAAAATCTATTGAACATGTTCAATCCAATAAGTGATGAGGTTGGTTATGACATTATAGAAGCTAGTAATTAACAGATGATAACCAAAAGCTTGTCATATTTGATGATTTTGTTTGTGAAAAAAACCAAAAGCCTTTGATTGATTATTTTATCAGAGGACGGCATAAAAATTGTAGTGTAATATATTTATCTCAATCATATTATAAGACCCCGAAAGATACCAGATTAAACTGCTCACATTTTTGCATTTATGAATTTCCAAGCAATAATGAAAAATCGCTTATTTGCCGAGAAAACAATATATCAAAAGATCAATATGAAAAAGCAAGACAGGATCCATATTCCTTTATCTATGTTGATAAGCTGTGAAAATTTACAACAAAAAATTTTAATGGACAATTATAATATACACTAATCATATAAATGAGTTATTCAAACGGTTTATTAGAAACAACAAATGCTAAAAAAATTGAAGGACCTCCAGGAGTTGGTTTTTTATTAACTGAAGATGGGGATTATGATATGGATTATAAAAAATTGACAAATTTAAAAGAAGGAACAGAAAATAATCATGCTTTAACCAAAAAACAAGTTAACGATTTAATAGCTGCCAATGGAGGATCAGGTGATTCTGTTGATCTTACTGATTATATTAAAAAGGATGCATCCACCGGCGGTTTCACAGCTGATCTCCCTATGAATGATAATAAAATAACTGATTTAAGCGATGGTACTCTTTTATAAGATGCTGTTACTGTTCACCAACTATCCAATACAGCTGCCCTTAAAAGCCGATAAAACACAGGTGAATAATTATCTCAAAAAATCAGGTGATAATGTTTGGAATATTAGACATGGACAATTCAAAAATAACAAATGTTGCACCAGGAGCTCATGGAAGTACTAATGCTCTTACTCATTTACAATTAGAAGCTTTTACTTTGATTTGAATGTTGATGATGGCAAAATAGAGGCTCAAAATCCAATCGATATGAGAAACCAAAGAATCACAAATATTGCTAATCCAACTTTTGGGCAAAAAGATTGTCTTAGTTACAAATTTTGTAGTGATACTTTTTTAAAATCAGGATTCAGTGGCGATATTGATTGTAATGGAAAACATTTATACAATGTAGGTAGTTATACAAATGATGATCAATAGATTACAGGTTTAATAACAAATCAACGATGTATCAGATGTATTTTAAATTTATCACCAGATTCAACCTAAAGTAATATTCAAAGACGATTATATGTTAAGTTTCAAGCTACTTATGACAATAAATCACCATCAAAATTACCAACTTACATCATTATTTATGGACTCAAAGATGTCAAAAAAAATTATATTCCAATGGATATATACGATTATGAAAAGGCTTATGAAATATCGTCTGATGAAAAATTTAAAATGTATATACCCATAAATATGAATGGGCACAGAATCACTAATCTTCAAAATCCAAGGACAAATCAATCGCATGCAATGAGTTACTCACATTTTACCACTAATTATATTAAAGTAAATTTTAGAGGAGATCTTGATTGCTTCGGAAAAAGATTGTTTGTCATTGGCAACTATACAACTAACCAATTGATGACAGGATTAGTATCTAATTCACGATATCTTGGAAAAGATTTAGGTGACATTAATTTAAATGGTTTACGACTTTATAACGTTGGATTTTTCACTAATGCTGATCACAGGATTAGTTCTACGACAAAAGTCATATTCCTCTTATATTTTTGGCACAGTAAAAAACAAATTATTTCTTGTTGAAAATCAAAATATAGTAGCTGATAAAATTTTTATAATATCTATTACAGTTTATAAATCAAATATTCGTGTTGGTGGTTTTATTTGTATAACAATAGATTCAGATTCTATCGGTGGTGGTCCTTATCTTGCTGAAGTTAAAACAGCTAATAAAATGAAAATAAATGTAAATTATTTATTCGTGAACTTAAGTAAAATTCGTTTAACTGCACATAAAAACACAACACCGTTTATAATTGAATAAAAAACTCTCAACATTTAATGTAATGTAATAATATAAATATGCCTTTTGTTAAAGATGAAAACGGAGATGATATTGTAGATGAAAATGAAAATAAAATTGAATATACTGTTAAATATTTTGATGATTCTGATTTTTACACTCATAATAAAGAAAAAATGTTACTTAATAGTGGTGATAAAAGATGGAATAAACGACAACCATGCAGTGTCAAAGGGTCAACTCGATCAAGCTATGGACACCCTTAGAACACAACTGCGTAATGAGTTTAAACAGGCTGGTGGTAACAACCGATAATTTATATAAGCAAGGAATATAATGCGTGGCAACAAAACTAAAGACATATTTAATTGGAACCATATCTCGAAGGACTTATCACAGGAGCAAATTGTGTAAAGAAAAGAAATCTATAAATACTATCATAAAAAATACTGGCTGTTCAAAAGTCATAAATTTTACACAACAATCATGGATTTGTCATGTAAAATTGGATCAACCGGATTGGTAGCCATAGGAACAATCACTGGAGCTATTACACTCAATCCTATCGTTTTGGGTGTAATATCAGGTTCTGGTCTTATATTGAGCACATTTACAGAAACAAAAAATTACAAAAGAAAAATAGAGTTGTGTAAATAGGCTAGTTTCGAATTGTGCAGCAACAAAAGAACAGTGTCGAGGTTCAGGGGAATAATTAGCATATTGTATTGTTCAAAACAAAGGAAAATGCAAATTATTTCCCTGAACCTCGACTCTGTTCTTTTGTTGCTGCACAATTCGAAACTAGCCTATTCGCTTACACAACATATGCAAAAATACTTGTCGATTTACGGTCATACCTAACAGGGTTAGAATTCGATGAAGAAAAATTCTTCGATGAAATTCGACTTATCGATCAGAATATTTAATATAATACTGACACGTGTCCATCAGTTTCCACCATAAATGTTGTACAATATAACAAGAAATTTAATTAAGTTGGTCACCTATTAATGATTGGATTTTGTTCCAATACTCCTCATAACATTTCAGAGTTTTGTTAGATTTACAAATCGGTATCAAATGAGGTAAATTCCACACCTCAAAACGTTTGTGTATTATAAATTTGATTGATATTATCCTTCTTCTATCTTGGTTGACTTGAGGTAAAACTGTCTTTATAGATCAAATTTCTGACAAACACGGTTTGTTATAGCTCTTGACATTGTTAATTTGTTTTTGAGTGATATATCTGATAATACATTTTGAATATGATATTTTCGTATATAGATTGATTTTTTGTGAATCCTATATTAGTTTCCATGAAAATCAATGTAATTAGTTTTAAACAGCTCATTACCAATTTGGCCGCAATTAATGCATAGTAAACGGCTATTATCTTCAGTTATATCAGGTTGTTCACAGCAATTACTTTGTTTGTCTGTGTAATAATCAGATATCTGATGTTTACAAAATGGACAATTTATATAATATTGACTTAATTCATCGTGTAATATTTTATTGCAACACATTTATAATAAATAAAAAACAAAGTAATTTTATATAAACATATAGAATGAACAAATAGAATGACTAATTTACAAAATATAAAATAGTACATTGTACATGCTACTTGCGTGCAATTGGGTTGACGGGTGTAAAAACAAAAAATTATTAAATCAACAAGCAATATACAGTTACGATCGCGAACAGCCTTCTATGTACAAAGTCCTATTAACTAAAATAAGCGGCATGAATGCGCAAAAGTTTGTTCACTACGGCTTTCATTCTCCCATCTGTCAACGCTTTCCGGCTTCGCGAATGTGTTTTTGAAGTGTGTCAACAGGAAGGAGGCGTGACTGTGATTGGACGACACGACTGAGACAATGCAGTCATGTCGTAAGACCCAGGAAAATAAAGAAATTTGCGGTTGACAAACGACGGTCCGCCACCCCGGTACGGCTCAGTTTGTTATCAACGGTCGTAACCGTGGCCACTTTGGTGCTAAAGCACCGCCTTCGCACGCTGTTTTGTTGCAATATTCACCGCCTGAAGTTGCTCACTGGACTGCTATTGCGTTGATGGTGGGTTGAGATGAACGTTCAATCTTTGTCAATTGATTCTGATATGGAATTGTGACCGTGGGAATATTTTATCCAGGAATATTTGACTCAAATTGGTGGCAGCTGAGCATTTAGTCCCCAGCCTTAGGATTTTAATATAGCCCTCGACAACCCAGAAATTGAAAAATGGCTCAAATTACCCCGGATCTGGAAAATAACCACTGGAAGCTACCCACAATGGCAATAAGGTTAGGCTTTTTAATTGAGATTGTTTTCATATAATTCTCTTCTTAAGCTTTTTATCGGGATTCCCATACAAATCCTTATATTTTTGTAGGGCATGCTCACACTGAGCTTGGGGTACCTGTGGTTACACATCCGCTTCATTCTGAATAACTGTGTCTTTGACGGAAGTACATACACGAATCGCGTTTTGAATCGAAGACGACGATCTCGACAGGATGGCCGCCTCACTGTTTATAAACTCCAGTAGATATCTGTTGATTTTAATGCTTTTTTCGACTCTGCATTGCCCGAGCCTTTCAGCGGATCTGCTTGATGTACGGTTATTCAGTCAAACGCTCTCTAAATTGGCCACAGACGGACTTGGTGTCTCAGCTTTGCAGGTAACCAACACAATTATTAGTTAACTTGTACTTGCAAAAATTGAACCACCCCACCTTTGGAGCAACTGCAGAATACCCCGCCACATCGAGTATCGTAAGTAGATGGCTACGCGGTACGCGGAAAGAATTAAAGTCAAGATGGCGAAGTATGTTAAGTAGCTGGCTACGCGGTACGCGGAAAGAATTAAAGTCTAGATGGCGGAGTATCTTAAGTAACTGGCTACGCGATACGCGGTAAGTGGATTAGGATCGGTAAAGTGTAATTATCCGATTCAATACTTCCGATTCTTCCTATTCTACGATCCCACCTTAACATCTTTCTGAAAATCTATCTCGTTAAAAAGTGTAGTTAACCGAACCGTAAAATGAAAGCTAAAATTTTAAACGAGTTCTTAGGCTTAATCAGTAAACGAGTGCTATATTCTTCACACGATCTCGTTAAAAAGTCTAGTTAACGGAACCGTCTCCCGTCTATTACCGAACGGTTCTCTTGTCTATTACGCACACGCTTAAAGAACGAACCATACACATATTCGTCCGTTTACTTTTTAGTCAAGTTTTCATGTCCATTTTTAATTCGTGTGGGAAAACGGCGGAACGTTTTAGCTCACTTAAGGTGCTTGGATGCGGTCGAGGTATAACGCGGTTACATGGTATTCATGGGTATTTGTTTTTGCTTAAATGAGTGCTTAGTATTTAACCGAGTGATTCTAGAACTCTAGACATTCTAGAGCCCACAAAGGGTAACATATAACAATTGAGAATTATACTACTTAGAACTCGGAACTCTAGAACTGCGAATTTGACTGACTTAGAACTCTTGAACTGGAACTCTAGTACTTTAATCAGAAGTTTAGAAGTTTGCACATACGACCATTTTACTAGAGCGGTTCTAGAACGATATAGAACTTTGTATAGAGCTCTTCAAACTAGAGCAGTTCTAGAATGCTATAGAACTTTCTAATGTCAACCTTGACCATTCTATATTTCACATATAATCACTATAGAGCTCTTCTAACTAGAACAGTTCTAGAATGCTATAGAACTTTCTAATGTCAAGACCTGCACCTTTATGCTTCTCAAGGTCTCGGTAAAAAGTGTAGTTAACCGAACCATAAAATGAAAGCTAAAATTTTAAGCGAGTGCTTAGGCTTAATCACTGAAACGAGTGCTTAGTAATCAGTAAACGAGTGCTATATTCTTCACACGGTCTCGGTAAAAAGTGTGGTTGACCGAACCGTAAATTGAAAGCTAAAATTTTAAAAGATTGCTTAGGCCTTATCACTGAAACAAGAGCTTAAGGCTAATCAGTAAAAGAGTGCTATATTCATGACACGATCGTGTTAAAACGCATAGTTTAAGCGAACCGTGAAATGAAATCTTAAATTTGTAAAGAATTCTTAGGCCTAATTTCTGAAACGACCGCTTAGAGTTTATCAGGAAACGAGTGCTATATTCTTCACACGATCTCGTTAAAAAGTCTAGTTAACCGAACCGTAAAATGAAGCTAAAATTTCAAAAGATTGCTTAGGCCTAATCACTGAAACAAGCGCTTAGGCCTAATCAGTAAACGAGTGCTATATTCATGACACGATCGTGTTAAAAAGCGTAGTTTAAGCGAACCGTGAAACGAAATCTTAATTTGTAAAGAGTTCTTAGGCCTAATTTCTGAGACGAACGCTTAGAGTTAATCAGGAAACGAGTGCTATATTCTTCACACGATCTCGTTAAAAAGTCTAGTTAACCGAACCGTAAAATGAAAGCTAAAATTTTAATGAGTACTTAGGCCTGATCACTGAAACGAGTGCTGTATTCAGCGCATGATCTCGTTGAAGACCACTGCGTAACTAACATATTCTAGGGGGAGGGGTATTGAACTTAGACAATAGGAATAATCGTAGAATCGAAAGAGTCGTATAATCGGGAAAATCGGAGAATGGAAAAGTTGTGCAGATCGATGAGTCGAAAATAGGAAAACGAAAATATCATCGTGGACACGTTGTTGCAGGCCAATGGGTTTTCGGAGGAATTGGGCAAGATTCCAGGAAATGCTTTATTGACTATTTTATTTGACCGTTAAAATTGCTTTATATTTTGTAATTGGTTCATTTTTGAAAGGGATCGCGGCAACAGACTGCATAGTGATCCATAGTAGAATTATCTCTCCATGGAATTGATGTATTTAATCATGTAACCAACATAAAATTTGTAAATATGAAATTAAAACGTTATGTTGAAATTTGAAAAGGATGGTTATGAAAGAAGTTCGTGCCGTCAATAAATCCGATGAAGTGCTTTTATAATATCAACCTTTAGAACGAGAACCAGACAATTCTCCGTACGCATCTTGCTTGTGAAGCTGAAGGTTTTCACGTTGTTAATACTGGTGACGCTCTTCCGAGTCCACAGTTCCACAGTCTCTTGTCTGTAGACCATTACTTAGGCTTTGATTCTTAAAGAACGAGGAATGCACAATACTGTGTCTTTATTAATTATCACAGCCTACAGCGTACCGCGTAGCCAGCACATATAACAATGCTGCGCCATTTTGAATTCATTTCTTTATATAACGCTCTTCCGAGTCCACAGTTCCGCAGTCTCCTGTCTGTCGAATTACTTGGGCTTTGACGCTTTAAGAACGAGGAGTGTAACGGCGTACCGCGTACCCCGTAGCAAGCACGTATAACATTGCCGCGCCATTTTGAAATTTAGTTCATTTGGAATTTAGTTCAAGTGGCGGGGTATTCTACAGTATTGTGCATTCCTATTTCTGGGTACCGCGTAGCCGGCTACGTGGAATATAGTTCGAGTGGCCGGGTATTCTGCAGTTATCACATCATTTAGCGCGCGCGAGTGATATTTCTTCATTTGTTGTCTTCGATATTCCCTCTGCGAACGAAAATATGAACAATTTTGGCCATGGTTTGTTTGGAAAGTCTCAGTTCCTGTCCTATTTGAGATGGTCCTTTCCATTCTAACCAGCTTTCAATAATTTTCTGCCAAACAAAACTTGGAATTGCCTTTCCTTGCACGGTGAAGCACAGGCGCCCCAAACTCAGTGTGAGAATGGCCGACAAAAATATAAGGATTTGTATGGGAATCTTGATAAAAAGCTTAAAAGAAGAGAATTACAGGAAAAAAAATCACAATTAAAAAGCCAAACCTTATTACCATTGTGGGTAGCTTCCTTCCTGTGCGGTTATTTTCCAGATCCGATACGATTTTTCAATTTCTGGGTTGTCGACGGTTATAATAAAATCCCAAGGCTGGAGACTAAAGTTTCAGCAGCTACCAATTTGTTTTATAGCCGTAGGTGTGTTTTCTGTAGAACTATTAGCCTACCAAGTTTCAATGGTCTGCGCTGCAAATTGGCAAAGATAGCTCAATTTATATACTTGATGTAATATTGGGTTGAGTGTATGACATCATCAGTCAATCATTTGCATATTTTACACATTTTTCAAACTTAAATATCTCCGGAGCTAATGCAGGTATTTGCAAACGGTAAACGGCATTTTCATTCTTTCATAAAATTCTTTGTGATACGCCTAAAAAATCAAGAGGTAAAAATTTGATCATAGTGGCACTTTAAGGCTGGAGACTAATTTCTCAGGTGCCACCAATTTGAGTCAAATTATTCCTGGATAAAATATTCCCACGGTCATAATTCCATATCAGAATCAATTGACAAAGATTGAACTTTCATCTCAACCCACCATCAACGCAATTGCAGTCCAGCGAGCAACTTCAGGCGGTGAATATTGCAACAAAACAGCGTGCGAAGGCGGTGCTTTAGCACCAAAGTGGCCACGGCTTCGACCGTTGATAACAAACTGAGCCGTACCGGGGTGGCGGACCGTCACCGCAAATTTCTTTATTCCCCTAGGTCTCACGACATGATTGCATTGTCTCAGTCGTGTCGTCAAATCACAGTCACGCCTCCTTCCTGTTGACAAACTTCAAAAACACATTCGCGAAGCCGGAAAGCGTTGAAAGATGGGAGAATGAAAGCCGTAGTGAACAAACTTTTGCGCATTCATGCCGCTTTTTTTAGCTAATAGGACTTTGTACGTAGACGGCTGTTCGTTTTTCGTAACTGTCCTTTTAAGGAATTAACTTTAATTATGCAAATAGAACTTGTCAACCGCAAATTCTTTTATTCCCCTGGGTCGCCCGACTTGAGTGCATTGCCTCAAGCTTTCAAGGAAGTAACATGCAAATATACAAATAAACTTTGTTTTCGTAGGATGTTGCGCTTCGAATAGTTTGTGGTTGCAATTACTGAAGCCATTGAAATTTAATTATTAGCATCTGAGAGAAAACAGTCGTGTCGGGAGACCCAGGGGAATAAAAGAATTTGTGGTTGACAAACAACGGGAATAAGTTTTATTTGCATAATTAATGTTAATTCCTTGAAGACTTGATAAATACAGTTACAATCGCGAACAGCCTTCTACGTACAAAGTCCTATTAACTAAAAAAAGCGGCAAGAATGCGCAAACGTTTGTTCACTACGGCTTTCATTCTCCCATCTTTCAACGCTTTCCGGCTTGTCAACAGGAAGGAGGCGTCACTGTGATTGGACGACACGACTCAATGCAGTCATGTCGTGAGACCCAGGGGAATAAAGAAATTCTCAAGTGTATTAAGGCTTGACCAATCTAATTATTATACATATTTTTAATTGAAGGAAAGCATTTGTCCTTTGTCCGTGAAACTTAGCAGAAAGCTTTTTATCGGTTTATTTAAGTGTAAAGGACAGATTTTTTAAATTTGCTCAATAAGATCTCCACAATGTACTGATACGGATGAGAAAAAAAGTTATTCAATAGAGATTTTTCTTCCCCGTGTTTCGCTGTACCAAAACCGTTAAATTTCACTTCCCGGTGGGGTGCAAAACCGCGATACCGAAAACAGGAGACTGGGAATGATTTTGACGTCATTTTAGGACATTTGCTTTCGCGGAAAACAGATTTCTCAGTCATTGTGAGACTGCGTGTGGAGAATCGTTGGAGTTTTTCCCCAACCTTTTTGGATAAAAACAGCATAAATTGATGAAAAGCTGCGAAATCTTGAATTTAAACGACTGTAAACGGGAACAATGAGTTTTGCATTGACAGCGATATCGAACATTCAGACGTCGAATCAATCGGATCTAGCGTGCACATGATCTAGCGTGCACATGTGCGGAACAGAGCTTGACAAAGATGATGAAGAACTCTACTTTTCTGATCCAGAAGGATCCTATACGGATGCGCCTATTGTAGACGATGAATGTTTAGGAGAATACAACCGAGAAGTGGAACAGAATGAAAGGAGAAACCTGGAGTTGCAAAATCGCTTTGACAGGATCATTGAACCCGCAAATTGGTATTATAGTGTTCGCTCTATTTCTCACCTCGACAACAAACCTCAAGTACACTTTGCCGATAGTCTCCTGCAAGCAGGCTCATCCGTTGAAAATGGCGCGCGCTCAAAACATCCTCTTCCGTTGATAATGGCGAGAGTCGAAATATAAGGGCTTGGTAACTAGTCAAGAGAGGGAGAGCCTGCAGCGATCTCTCTAGTTTTTCAGTATTTACGTTCAGAATCTGAACGTAAATTGCTGATTGGTCAATTCGTGATTGACATCTGTCAATTAAAACAAACCCCAGAGATTTCCATTTCAACTCAACATGGCGAGCGCGATTGCGGAAAGTGTATCTCTTCGACATATAGCCATCTCATTTTTGTCTTCAAAAGCTTCGAAAGAAATTCGTCTTAAGAAAGAGCAAGACAGCAATAAAGAGTCTTCTCAAGGAAAAGAATGTGTTAGCCGTGCTGCCTACAGGCTTTAGAAAAAGCCTTGTGTTTCAAGTTTTTTGCCGTTGTTAGATCGTTACTCTCTGTCGAATCAACTTCTTCAAATGGCAGTGTCCTTGTAGTTTGTCCTCTCAGTCAAGAGTATTATATCCGATCAAATTGAAGAGGCCAGATCGCTTGGATTGACAGCACTGGAAATCGAACGCCCAGGAATCTTTGAAAACCTTGCTCGATTACCGGACATACCGTTTACTTTAGCCGAAACTGTGTGCACCGATGGTTTCCGAGATGTGATGAGAAAACGACAACGCCGTTCATTACTATTTCATACTAGCACCCCACTATATGTCAAAACTGGCAGCCGGTATGGATTGTGGAGCCGCCATTTTGATGTCATCAGCGACCACGCAATGTCGGTCCCCCGAGGGGAAGGTACTTGCGTAGAGAGGTGTGTATTGCAAAGGGTCTGTAACCCTGACCCCATATAAGGATGAAGGACATAAAAACGGCACCCAATTTAAGGTCCTAACCCAAAAAATGACTCGCTATTCAAGGGAAAATCAAAAACCAAGAGTAGTGTGAACTGGTGGCCTTAGTTTCGTTTCTGTAACATTGAAAGTTAACGAAAGTTCAGTTCTAACATCATTTGTTTTTCGATACGGACTGCAATTTTAGCTGATACAATTTAGGATCACACCGGGAATAAACAACAGGGGGGAAAAATGATACCCTACTTGTATTTAAGGATCGAGAACCTTCAAAACCTCGTCCTATCCTCGCGGCACATACCCGTATATGACAATACAGTGTCTACTCTCAACTCCGTGTCAGCCCTTCCCCTCCATCTTAACGTGCCATTGTGTTTGTGTGCTTGCGTGGGGAAGACGTCAAAGACAGCGAAAATAGGATGTTTCAGGCTGAGTTCGGTAAGAGATGCACCGTTTCGTTCCCAATCGTGTTGGTGACTATTTTTAACTTACCGTTATAAGAGGAATAGAATTTTATGTCACGTATCCTTTCCAGTCTTACTGATGTTTTTTTCATGTTTTAAAAATCTGACCACCGGTAGGCCATAGGGTAGCCATAGAGTAGGCCTTGGCCTAGGCCATGGCCTACCCACGTTTTGTCTACACCCCGTGACAAGGATGTGGTACGGAACGTTTGGGAAAAGTTATAAAAATACCGAACTAACTGCTTGCCAAGTTTCATAGGTCCGGGAAAAATGCTTTCCCTTGAAATAACATATGCACAATAATTAGGCTGGTCAAGCCTTAATACACTTGAGTTTTGCGGTTGACAAACGACGGTCCGCCACCCCGGTACGGCTCAGTTTGTTATCAACGGTCGCAACCGTGGCCACTTTGGTGCTAAAGCACCGCCTTCTCACGCTGTTTTGTTGCAATATTCACTGCCTGAATTCGAAGTTGCTCGCTGTACTGCTATTGCGTTGATTGTTGGTTGAGATGAAAGTTCAATCTTTGTCAATTGATTCTGGTATGAATTGTGACCGTGGGAATATTTTATCCAGGAATATTTGACTCAAATTGGTGGCACCTGAGCATTTAGTCTCCAGCCTTGGGATTTTATTATAACCGTCGACAACCCAGAAATTGAAAACTGGCTCAAATCACCTCGGATCTGGAAACTAACCACACAGGAAGGAACCTACCCACAATGTCAATTAGGGTCAGGCTTTTTAATTGAGATTTTTTCATATAATTCTCTTCTTAAGCCCAATACCCGGTGCTTCCATCTTTATATTAACCCTGAGTCAACCCTTTCCTTTATCTGTCTATTTTTAGAAGCACCTCCCACTGGGGCTTTAGTGAATGTTTTTACAATATCAAATCATAAGAGACCCATGGTCAGGCATTTATTACGTCACATACGTATGTGAAAGATACGGGACAGGGTTGACTCAAGCATACAATACAGATGGAAGATCCGTGAAATGGGCTCCAGGTAAAAGATAAAGCCAAGTGGCCCATCAGGCCAGAGCTTATCCCCAGTTTCCTGTTCGCATGAAGTGGACTAGGAGAATTTTCTAACTCCCCCCCGGATGGGATGCTAGTCCATCGCAGGGTTCCCCCCTAGCCATTAAAAGAGGCACTGTGAGAATACTGAAGTCTCTGGTTCCTCACGAACACAACATAATGTTTCCCAGTCAAGACACGCTGACTTATCTGGCCAGCACCCAAGTGATGATATTCTTTATTCTCGTCACCAGGATAGCAGTTTGAATCCGAATCAAGTTTCTAGTGACTAGAGGTGGACCTAAATGCAATATAATTACAAATATCCGTTTTTTGCCTTTTTGTTTCCTTGTTTTTCTTCTCTACACCTCGATCTAGAAAGAAGTACTTGATGGCAATTTAGGTCTGGCGCTGGAAGGTATGATATAGGAATATATATGTCGTGATTTTAATTTTATTATATGCGTTATATTAGGCCAAAGCTCAGCGGCCTCAATTAGCCGTGAGAGAGTAAACGTGAGTAACAGTTACTTTGAACAAACGATCATGAGTAAGTTTTACTGGGCTAAAAAATAAGCCGCGTGAATTGTGGCTTTTGGCGTGCATGATTGCTTAAGAAAACTACCGTGCTTCAAGCGCTTTATTCATCCAGTATTTAATGTACCCTGTTTTATATGCAAGTTCAAATAAAGATTGCTCAACTTTAAAACAGAGGGCCGCTGTCAACTGTCAAATACGTAGTAAACCTTAACACAAACGTAGGCTATAGCAAGTGCACCAGACATAAAAGAATAGAATGTGTCTTAAAATCTGCAATTTTCTGCCCGAGCTTTGTAAAGGTTTTTACGGTTTACATAATACGGCATATATGGACAAAGCTTGTTACTACGATAAAACAAGGTGGGGGGGGGGGGTGGGGGGACTGCTCCGTTACCAGGTCCTCTACTATCAGCTATCGCATTGCCAGTCTATTTCAAATATTTGATTCGTCCGTTGATTTGTTTTAATTACATGCCTTAAACTAACTTGAAGCTATATGTCACTGCATACGTAAAAATGCGCCTTAAAAGTCTCCGAACTAACCACGTAAACCAGGTTTCCCTTTTTTTCATAAATGATCTAGTAAGCGACTGAATGTTACTGTTAAACACTTTTTCCCTTTCTTAGAATTTTTACGGAAACAACTTTTTATCTCCATTTCAGGAGCACTTTGACAAGTTACAGTTTAGAGAGACTGCAGTTGACGGCAGTGTACTCATCCCTAATCTGCAGCGAGTGTCTCAAACAAGTTCAAAGAGAGGTTTCTTGTTGTACGAAGACTTAAAAGAGCTGTGGAGTCTTCTTGGACAACATCTCCAACAACGACCCCACAGCAGAATGCTGTAAGATAGCAAACTCACCGAAACGCCTCGAGTACGATTCAAGGTTTCGTAATAAAGTTGACTTTGCAAGTTTATGCGTTAAGGTTTCAGGGAGCGCTCCTTCGTCTCCACAGTATGTTGCTGATTCCGTACTGAGCGAGATGAAAGATATCATGCAGCAATATCCTGTTATCAAGTGGCAATACTTGCATCTGAGGAAGGTACGCTAGCGAATTTTCCAGCGTTTGAAGATACGGCAGACTGCAGATCTTATGATCTCGTTTCAGACCATTTTATGTAGAAACAGCCACACCCGAACCAAAAGACGTGGTTCTTGTTATTGACACAAGTGGATCAATGAGTGACGGGGACCGGATTGACGTGGCTAAGGCGGCTGCTAAAACGGTTTTAAGTACAATGAATCCAAGAGATCGGGTAAGTAAAGTAATCCACGATGAAAGCTGTGGCGCTTCAAACAATATTTTAACGTTAGTGTTCTCTTTTTTCGGCTTGACTGCCTGCCTGCTGGACTGACTAACTGACTGACCTACCGTCCGATCGCCCGACCTCCCGACCCG
>NC_090870.1:1385780-1401616 GCF_036669935.1 Montipora foliosa | reverse complement strand
GCACAACCGCAGAAAAAAGCCCTGAGAACGAGGTCGGTATAAGTTGGCAAAGGAGTTGATTGCAGAAGATGTCGAAAATAGATATCTATGCGGTTAGCGAAGAACTCAGTCGATTGTTGAGAAAAACTTGCGCTGTCGGATCGATACCTTTTTGCCGTCAATCTTTATCGCAAGCGTCCATCCTCCACCTCCGCATCCAAAGTTTCCCATGTGACAATAAACAGGAATCTTCTGCGACCCAAACATCAGTGGATACACTTGGCTTTTGGAGAACCTGTATCAAACAAAACCTCGTTTGTTGAAAGGGTTCGGAAGGTGATACGAATAGCTTCCCGCGTGCATTAATCCCTGATGTCTACATTTTAAAATACATATAATTCAGTATTTTTATTAGGCGCTTACTTGTGTTTTTCATACAGCTCTTTGCACGAAGACGAAGAGACAGGAACAGCTGTAGAAAGTATATAAAAGGTGCCGTGATTAGAAATAACTTCATAAAGTATTTTATTTTGGATAAGGAACATCTCTGACAAAGGTCGTCGAGCGATATTGGATGAATCGATATTAGATGGGATGCCAATCGATAACAGCGACCAGGAAAAACCTATTATACCGTCAAACGCGATGTTTTCTCAGTCGCCTCTCGCCAACTTCTCGTCTGCTTGTATTCTACCAATGAAACCATCGAAATGGCAGATTGATTTTTAAAAATCAGCTTACCTAGTGATGAATTCTTGAGTACTGCAATGAGACTTTCCAGTTTATTTTGCAGCGTTTTAATAGCCTCGTTGGCTCCCGAATCCTGAAGCAAGTTGCACATGAGATTGTAAAGCATGACATGGCTGAACGGTTTGGCGCAAGATTTGTCGGATCTATGTGCATTTACAGCCATCGAGAAAAAGACTGGAACGAAATAAACGCTGAGACTTAAGCGCATTTTGTACGAGATAATGAAGCTCGCCCTCATAACGAAGATTCCAAAATTCCTTGATTCCCAAGCAGTAGTGCGGTACTACCTTAAATTAAAATAAGGACATTAATAAGATTTTCCTATAGTTACAAATACGCCCGAAAATGTTCTTGTTAACAACCTCATCCAATCAGTTTAATCCAAGTTTACTGTTTTTCTTTTTACTCGGCTTATTCCGCTTTGGCGTTATCGCCAAGTGTCAGTGTACAACATGTACAGTAGTAGTGTACAGATATAAGAGGCAATTTACTATAATTATTTTGTGTGAAAATAATAAGGCAAGTTATCGGATTACCCGGGCTGTAAAAGGTACAATGAAGGTATAATTCTGAACTTGGGGATTGAACATAAACAAACCCAACATTGATCATGCAGTGCATCGTTTCAATGGCCTGAGGAGTGCCAAGATGTTTCATTTTGTATAAATCCATTTCAATATCACCGCTTACGAGAGTGACAGTAACGATGGTGCCATTTTACCCCTTTGTGATCCCTGTACCCAGGGGAACCAGGCGGACCAGGTTCTCCAGTTGTTGTTCTAGAAGCCGTGTCATTATATTTTTTCATGTTTCTTTAATATTTTTTTATCAACTCTTTGGGTTCATCGTAATAAAAAAGGAATATTTTCCAGCAGTAACGCAGTTTGCTGAACAGCTCGTAGTCAACTCCCAGCTCCTCAAAAATTAGTTTGTTTTATCACGGTTGGTTTTTGGCACCTTGTGAGTCACTATGTATGTGCAAAAAAGACAACGCTGCAGGTGTCGCCCGTTGATAAAATTATTCATTGACGATAGTGTCTTGGTTACTTTCAGAAACCAGATCTTCAAAGAAAACAATTTTTTGGTTGTCCACTGGAAGCTCTTCGGGGGGAAGAGATTTGTCCCCGTAAGCATCAATGATATCAGTGCATGTATAAAAAGCAATAAATTCATTGGTTTTTTGGGCAGGCTCTCAGAAAGGGAATTACAAATGATCTCAATTTTTAATTTTTAATGTACGCTTATATGCACCTTGAAAGCGTGCTATTTTTAAATGTTTGAAAATTGATATCATTTTCATCCCCTTCCTTCCCCTTTTTCTCTTCCTTTACCATCTTGTGATAGTTAGTTTCTATGGCAACAAAATATGTACGATTCTGCAATGGTTTACAAATTGTTAAAAATATTTAAAATAGAAAAAAATAAAGCTCGACCGAACGGATTTGGAGAAGCCTTGTTCTTTTAAGAAAACTAAAGAACGAAAGAAATAATGCCTCCACAAACTCTTTGTCTACACTTTCGTTCGTATAAATTAACGATGAGTTGAAATATTACCTGTATCGCGCCTTATCCCCATATAGAACCTAGCGCCATCTGGTAGGAAGTCATGGGGTCTAGCTTCTTTAGTACTGTTATTCAGCTCGCAGATATCGCCGGTGATCATGAAATTGTAGCTTTTGCACTTCATATTATTTTGACATAGAAAGTAGCAGTCAAGAGGAGTTCAGACAGCAACTGTTTTTAAAATGTGATTCTTAAGAGCTCCGCCGGACTCTAATAACTTGGCCTCACACCGTTTGCTAGAAGCCATCATGAACAACCGTGGAATAAAGAATATTGAAAATATCCAAGCTTCTGATCCATGTTCTCCCTAATCACAGCGGTGCCCTATTTTAAAAAATAAAGTCAGGAAAGTGACATTATATTGCAAAATTTGAAAAAAATATATAATAATAAAGGAAGAAAGGAAAAAGTGCCAACCTGACAAAAATCTTTGAAGTCGCTTTAGTCGAAGAATCTTGTTAAAGAGAGCTAAGCTGTCGCAGTAAAATCCGTCAATCAGCTTGATCTTATAATAACTAGAGCACGAAATAGGGCCTGTTATACCTCTGGACAGGAAGCAGCTGTTGGCAGAGCACGACTACATGTATTTCTTAATTGCTTTGAAAAAGGTCAACAATTTAAAAAATAGCCACTCATTGCCTACGTGTGGTTAGTGCAGTAAGACAGCGCTTTATTCCACAACTGTCAACTGAACTGCGTTTTGTTTCCCTGGAGATTCAAGTTGTCTATGCGTAATATGTAACTCTAATAGTACACGATCTATTGTTTTGGTACCGTATATCATTGTGTACGTCTTAGGCAGGGGTCGCACTAATGCTTTTGGTGTTTACATTGGACATAAAATCTGTCATCGCGTGCATGCGACAAGTGGGACCGTTTTGTCGCGACCAGACGTAACTATGTCCGAAGGACCTAAAGATCAAAAAAGCCGATGTCCTGCCTCGAAGCAGGTCATATCTTGTCTAATGGCCTTAAAATAACATTTTTATGTTTTTCTTCGGCCGCAATGTCAATCAAATCTGAAATACCGGCAAAAATCGAATTTTCTAAATTCTTCAAAGATAACACATGTGCACAGCTAGCTACAGTGGAACCTCGATTTAACGAAGTCGCTGGGGGCCGGACAAATTTGTTCGTTAAGGACGTTCGCGCCAAAATTTTCCTACGGTGAGATTTTCTTCATCTCTCGCCTAGTGTTAGGTCATAAAGTACTTACTCCAAAAATGAAAAAAAAAATGGGGTTCACCGACTTTGTTTCGGAGAAAATGGCAGTGGAAAAATGCCTTAATTTCGAGAAATCGGTCATAATAGCGAGATGTAGGCTCATCTGCTCATCCATCGAAAATCATAAAATAAACTGTTGGAGTGAAAGGTTCCGTGCATAGGTTTTTAGGAGTGAGATTTTTAGATAATTGTATGCCACTAGGGATGTGGTAAACAGTAGAGTTCATCCTGGACGAGCGTTTTCGTAAGCTGTATTCGTTGCAACCACTACCGGAATTCGATGGCACGAGGAAAGAAAATGTTAAAAAAAGATAACTTCTTAAGGTGTGAATTTTTTCATTTCATCATATTTTGTAGATAGTAAGTAAAGTAAGTGATTCATGATTAAAAAAATAGGGGTCACCGATGATCTGAACGAGTAAAATCGATGTGATTTTGCAAAGCTCCTGGAAAAGTTCGTTTGTCACGCTTTTGCGTGACCTGTCGGGAAAGGACTGGAACCCAAGAGAGATCGATCGTTGAAGAGATGAAAGGTTTTTACCGAAAAAAAAAACCTTTTTCTCGAGCATAGCAACGAAGTTTTAAGCAGGGGTCATCTTCATTTGGTTGGTGTTTTGTATAATATCTCTCCATTGCCGTCATGCTCATCCTCTGGGGTGTGTTTTTTTTGTGAAATTCAATCGCTGATTGTTTCCACGCAGGTCCGCACTATTCAAGCGGACGAGGACGAAAATACTGCTCAATTTTCACGAAAGTAAAGGAAAAGAACTTTAAAAACATGCATTCACTTTGAACTTAAGTTCGTAGGGTAATAAAAAGATTAAAAAGAAACAGCCCCATTAAATTTACGCAACGGTTCGTCCTCGAGTTTTCCAAACTTTCAGCCACTAGTCTACTCAATCAAATACCTTTTCCAGAGCTTTTCCATCCTTCCGCTCACTTCTCTTTGAAGTTTCATGATGATTCGGAAATAAATGTGCCATTCTTTTGCCGGCCTGGAATTTTTTCCTCGGCGTTTTTGTCGCCATGGTATTTTAACTGATGCTTGAAAAATTTGTATGAAAGTCAAGTAGACTAGTGCACGACTGATAAAACCTCGCGAATATCAGCCGTGCAGTAGTCTACTTGACTTTCATAAATATTTTTAATCAATTTTGACTGATCACGATCTTCTCTGATCCAACGCTGTGGAAGACTTATCGTCCCCGGTTTTTGCAAAGGTTTTAAAACCTGAACTTCACTAATGCTCGAAGTAATGCGTGACATATTACAGTCGCGTTACCTGCGCAGTAACGTTGCGCACAAACAATTAGCGCGAACGTCCTTAAATCGAGGTTTCGTTATAACGAAAACCTCGATGTAAAAAGCTCTTTTCGCGCGTGAAATATTTAACAATTATTGGATGAGGTTGAGCATGTTAGCGATAATTATCAAGGCCAAAGTTTGTGTTATCTGCGGAAGCCGAAGGCTGAGGCGGATAACACAAACTGAGGCCTTGATAATTATCGCTAACATGCGAAAACCGAATTCAATAATTGTTTTATTATGCATATTCCTGAGCTGAGCTCCGCCATGACAAAACTGATCAAACTGCTGGTTAGTGTGTTAGGTGACGTCACTTCTGCATGCATAAAACTATTGTCTGTAGGTATGACGTCAATTCTACATATATAAAATATATTGTTTGTAGGTATGACGTAAGAGAAACAGAGCAAGCAAGAATTAGCTGCGTGCTTATAGCCAATCAAAATCGACCTGGTGACACCAATGTATAATAATAAGAGTTGACAGTCCGGTGTCAAATATCATTTATGTCCCACACGTGCGACCTCCAACACTCCTGTGGCGTAAATGTCGTGACATATTTGTGGGACAACATATGACGCGACATAAAAAAAATAAGGCCACAGTGCGACCCCTGCCTTAGGTAAATAGCCCCCTAAGAAGACATGTGGTTACTAGTAAACCCAGAAAGATTGAAGAAAGTAAAAGGGAATGGAGAAACATTGGCTTCGAGGCTGACATGTTAATCATTTTCAAGATCCCTTGCAACTTATTTATCACCACAAGCCTCTGATAGTTTTCCAAGAAAATATTTCACTGAAGTTAAGCCCTGTCCGGCGGAGTTAGTATTTGGTTGGGGGACCTCCAAATATACGACTTGCTGTCAGAAACAAAGGACCGAAAGTACTATTTTAGCGCTCAAAAAATGCGAACTAAGCAAGGTGCAGATTTTGTTAGCCTGCCTAAAAGTAAATAAATAGGGATATACAGTTTGCGGGAATAGCAGTAGGAAGTTTTCAGGAAGTGTCGATCAACAATAAAATATTTTGCCATCAGCACTAAAATTTGTGACATGAAAACAACATAAATTTTGAATCTCGAATATAAAAAAATTAAAATCAGCGAAAAACATTTTGGGAGATTTTTGCTCCGTTCAATTTTTGAAGGAAATCGCAAAATCGAAAGTGCCGTCGATTTCAGCGGTGTAGTGTAGCCCTTACGAAAAAAAAACTGTGCAGGTGCGTCGTTTTCCTCAGTCGACACTTAACGCGTTCGGGAGGTGGGTTAGTGCACATAGCTGGTTCGAGCATGCGCACCCATGCGACTCTTCATTACCCGATTATCTAATTTCATCGTCTTCTGATGACCTTTCCAATGCTATCAACATCTACTTCCCGACAAAAAGTGTCAGGCTTCACCCCACCGATAAACCCCGGATGTCTGCTGAGATTAAATCTCTCATACTCGAACGACAACGTGCTTACCATTCTGGGCCTATCAAAAAATGGCAACACCTTAGAAACAAAGTTCGGGAAGTCATCTGCAAACGCAAAAAGGCGTTTTATCCGCGCAAGGTGCAAAACGTAAAGGGTACTGACCCGAGGAACTGGTGGGGCTTGGAGAACAATTGTGCTATCCAGACGAGAACGGCAACATTATATCTGGTAACACCCTCGCCACTCGTCCAAACAACGTTTTCATATCAGTAACTTCGGATCTTTAACCTCTGGACACCTCGAATTTCCCAGCCTTTTTACCATAGCTTGAACAACCACCCACCATATCTACTACAGCGGTTCGTAAAAAGCTCCTGGTGCTTTAAAGGTACCTGGACCGAGCACCCGATGGAGTCCCAGCCCGTCTCCTAAAAGAGTTTTCACCTGAGCTGGCTGAGCCAGTTACTAGCATTTTTAACCGCTCACTGTCATCGGGGATATTCCCGACACAATTAATGGAAGGACTCTAACATCAATCCTGTTCCCAAGGCCACGCCCATAACTGGGGACGGGAATTTAAGACTTATCGCCCTGACGCCGGTGCTTTCTAAAGTGCTACAGGATTTCGTTGTTGAGTGGCTGTTAGAAGATGAGAGACATCTCATCGACCCCCGGCAATTTGGCAGTCTCAAAGTAACCTCTACCGCCTATTGTCTTTTCGACATGGTACACAACTGGCTCTCACCCATTGACCACCCTGGTAAGTTCCTGAGAGTGTCCTTCCTAGATTTCAGCAAGGTGTTCGATCACATTGACCATACTGTAGTGTCGTAGCGTGAGTTATCATTGGAATGTCGTTATTATTGTCAATGGTATTAGGTGAGCGTGGCCCTACGGGAGTATGGTATTGTTGTTAAATTATAAAAGCTAGGGCAATTTATTCAAGTAGGATGTGTAGTGTAACCGTGTGCTAGATCTAATAAGTGTTTTAAAGGAGAACTGAAGATAAAAATGGATTTTTTTTTCCTTCGCCAAATTAAAGGAAATATTCGAGTACTTGAGGGATTTCTTACATTTTTTCGTCTTTTTGAGGCCTGAAAGACCCTATTGATTACTCGATGGAAGTCCGCCATTTTGCCTGTACTATAGCGGGCCTCGGCGCTAAGCGTGACGTCATTGCGGTCACTTGCTTGAAAGTGGGAAACTTGAAAAATGGCTCAGTGCGTTATTGTGGGCTGTTCTAATAGAACTGTCAGACACCAAAAGAGTTAAGTTTTTCGGAGAAGTGAACCGAAGAGTTGTTTTTGCGAGCAACTGGGACACGTCATTCAGTGAATGGCAATCGCGCTTCAAGCTGGGTTTTGTAAACTCGGCAACGATCACAAAGATGTTTAACTTTGAAAATTCGCAATACTACGAACAGAGTAATGTGTTTACATACGATGGCAGTTTGTAGCACTTCTCTTTGCAAACACATGCACGGTCGAAATGCTAGAATGCTGCTTTACGCAACGAATAGCTTGATCTGCCGGCACATCTAACTTAAATAGATATTAAGCTATATGTAGATTTTTTAGTTAAGAGCTATGAGCATCACTAGATGTCTGTAAGCTAAAGTTTGTCAAATTGAATCGAAATGACAGACAAAACAACAGCAGTCAACAGAATCTCGTAGTAATCAAGTTTTCTTTATTACCTTAACATCTTTCTCACATTTCTCAATGATTGTCAGCAGCTCCTGGCAGCATTCTGACATTTTTAGATCCGATCAGGAACGCTTAATGCAACGCACTGCCTGCAATTCTAGCATTTTCGGTGAAGTCTTGTTAAGGAAAATATCAGAGATGTTTTCAGCCTGTTCTCGCGCCATTTTTACCCCTAAGGCCATGCGGTCGAAGAACCTTGTGAGCACGTGCTCAACATTGACACAAATGAGGAACCTCGTGTCTCGAACCCAGATTCTAAAATGGTGCTTCGTCGTTTCTCTGAGGGTACTGGAAAGGGATTTGTTTTTTGTTAACGAGTGATGATGATGATGATGATGATGATGATGATGATGTTGGCACTAACACATCCCTTATTTTCATTTACATATCGACCTTTTTAGGGTGTGGGGAGGGGGTGATAAATTGATGACTCATGACAAATTCAATCTAAGGAGAACTGTGAAGAAGTCGTGGACACATTTCTTACAATCGGGGAGTTTTGTTGCAATCAGTTGCTTTCTGATCTTGTCTAGGAAATAATGACTGAATATTCTTGTTTGATTTTTATCTAAAAAGAATGCGTTATCATTGGCAGACTACACCAGGTCATTTTCAAATATCTGAAGGGTCCTCAACTATGTAAACAGCCACGAATGCCTCAGTTTGCGATAAGTAAAAACAAGGGTTGTTTCCAAAACTTCTCAACCTTTCACGAAATCTGGAACGGATCATGAAATATGCTGTAGTTAGTTGCATTTTATATATACAAAAGAGCCAGGTGAAAAGAATCGCCAACTGGTGTTTTCGGCTCCTTTAAACCTTTTACGACGTATGAAGCCCAGAGGATAGTAGGAAAGAGCGAATTCGTATTTCATTGTTATCGTAAAGGAATGCTTCTGTTCAACTACAACAAGGTGATGCCGAAAACATCTGGATATTTCTCAACTTTGTAAATAAAGCTATTGAGTGGTTTTAACTCCGTCCTAATATAATTACCTTAATGCTCATTCAGCTTTTAAATATGTTAAAAGTGCACCTTAAAGGTATTGAATGTAACCAATAGAATGATGAAATAATAACAGACTAAAAGAGCAATAGTTTGCTTTTGGTGAACACATTCAGTTGTCACTGTCCACGGGAATCTCACGTCGTGCTCCTTTTCTAGTACGAGTGGACCTGTGAACTTGGCGGATCGACGAGAAAATGTCTGTTCGCATTCATTTTCAGCACACATAGCACAGTGACACCTTTCGTGTGGTCTTCCACTGAGCAATAACTCGGTAACACATGCTGACTACAACAAGTACTGATCAATCCCATCGGTGTAGGGCCGAAAAACTTGTTGCGTTTTAAAATAGAAAGATAAGCGCAAAGGTTCACTCATAGGGCTCCTGTATGACGTATTTGGTGCACTTGCATTCCGGGACTTTCTTAAAATCGTAAACAGCAAAGAAACTTAGTTGGTAGTGGAACAGATGTACTTTGTGTATTATGGACAGGGTGGACTACAATGTTTTTAAATCTTCAAACTTCAAAAGAGCCGGTGTCTTGCTTCCTTGTCGGCCTATATTTTTTGTGAGGAGCCTTTTTTTTCGAAAAATGCAGCTCGTGACATCTAATTTTTTGTAGGCTAGTGCTACCCGTCCCTAAGATTGACTTTTGCTTTGACGCTCGTTCAGTCAATCGCTTCAACCTCTACAAACTAGGCTTCAAAATGGAATGGCTCTTTTATTTCAACTGAGACTCTTTTGAAAATTCAAACAGAGGTGCATTCTTCTCTACTGAACCAAAATATATCCCATGGCTTTAATGTTCTTGCCCCCTTTATCTGAAGGCGGGTGATTTATAGCGAAGTTTCCACAAGTATTGAGATTATCATGATGCCCTCCATTACCAAACCCAATTCTGGAATCAGGAGTAAGGCAGTCGTTCTCGTTGTTTCCAATGATGCCGATTCTTGTTCTAGAGTGGCCTTTAGAAGCGGCATTGAACCCTTCCCTCTTACAGTTGGCCTGCAAGGACGCCTGATCAAGAAGCAATAAGCGTCTTCCATTTGTTGCGGCTCAGTGATGTGGAGCGGTATTTGCCGTCCGCTATCAGTGAATGCAGAGACTGAGCCTGCTTGTTAATGACCAGAAACTTGATTGGCTGACTAGGGATCTTCATACCGAGGCAGATCTTGGAGAAAGACGTGTTCCAGTAGGACGGTAGTTTGGTTTCTTCAAAGTCAAACCCAGTCTTCCCTCCTGGGAGGATGTAGGCGTTTTTGTTACTCCACAAGGCCGAATCATAATTAACGGTTTTCTGAAATAAAAGCAAAAAAACCAAAAGAGTCAGCTACACGAGCACAACCTACTAGTTCCCAGGGCTTTTCTCCACCGAGAGTTGGGCTTTCTCGGCGGAGAAAAGCCCTGGGAACGAAGTTGGTATAAGTGATGTCGAAAATAAACTTTTATATGCAGTTAGGGAAGAACTTCAATTGTTGCGAAATACTTGCGCCGTCACATAACTTTTTGCCGTCAGTCTTCATCGCAAGCGTCCATCCTCCACCTCCGCATCCAAAGTTTCCCATGTGACAATAAACAGGAATCTTTTGCGACCCAAACATCAGTGGATACACTTGGCTTTTGGAGAACGTGTACCAAATAAAACTTTGTTGTTGAAAGAGTTCGGAAGCCGCTGAATACGAAGAGTTTCCCACGTGCCTTCTCTTGAATTCCCTGAGGTCTACATTTTAAAATACCTAAAGTTCATTACGAGCCTACTTGTGTTTTTGATACAGCTCCTTGCACGAAAACGAAGAGACAGGAACAGCAGGAACAGCTGTAGAAAGTACATAAAGGATGTCGTGATGAGAAATAACTTCAAAAGGTATTTTATTTTTGATAAGGAACATCTCTGACAAAGCTGGTGGAGCGATATTGGATGAATCGATATTAGATGGGATGCCAATCGCTAACAGCGACCAGGAAAAGCCTACTAGACCGTTAAACGCGATGTTTTCTTCGCCTCTCGCCAACTTCTCGTCTGCTTGTATTCTGTCAATAAAACCATAAAAATGACTTATTGATTTTTAAAAATCAGCTTACCTAGTGATGAATTATTGACTATTCATGAGACTTTCCAGTTTATTTTGCAGCGTTTTAATACCCTCGTTGGCTCCCGAATCCTGAAGCAAGTTGCACATAAGATTGCAAAGCATGACATGGGTGAACGGATTGGCGCAAGAGTTGTCTGCATTTACAGCCATCGAGAAAAAGACTGGAACGAAATAAACGCTGAGACTTAAGCGCATTTTGTAACAAATACGGAAGCTCGCCCTCTTAACAAAAACTGGGCAAGAGCGCTATGGCGCGCAAACGTGTTTTCTGAAGTTTTACACACAGCTGGTTTTTGGCACCTTGTGAGTCACTCTATAAGTGGAAAATAGACAGTGCTGCAGGTGGCGCCCGTATTCATCGACGATAGTATCTTGGTTACTTTCACAAACCAGATCTTCAAAGCCAATAATTTTTTGTTTGTCCACTGGAAGCTCTTCAGGAAAAGAGATTTGTGCCCGTAAGCATCAATGATATCAGCGATTGTGGGCAGTCGCGTGGTTAACATACTCAAGAAATAGAAAGGGAATTACAAATGATCTCAATTTTTGATTTTTAATGCACGCTTATGCACCTTGAAAGCGTGCTATTTTTAAATGTTCGAAAATTGATATCATTTTCCTCCCCTTCCTTCCCCTTTTTCTCTTCCTTCACCATCTTGTGATAGTCTGGTTCTATTGCAACAAAATATGTACGATTCTGCAATGGCTTACAAATTGTTAAAAATATTTAAAATACAAAAAAATAAAGCTCCACCGAACGGATTTGGAGAAGCCTTGTTCTTTTAAGAAAACTAAAGAACGAAAGAAATAATGCCTCCACAAACTCTTTGTCTACACTTTCGTTCGTACAAATTGATGATGACTTTGAAATATCACCTGTATCGGGCCTTATCTCCATATAGAACCTGGCGTCATCTGGTAGGAAGTCATGGGGTCTAGCTTCTTTAGTACTGTTATTCAGCTCGCAGATATCGCCGGTGATCATGAAATTGTAGCTTTTGCACTTCATATTATTTTGACATAGAAAGTAGCAGTCAAGAGGAGTTCTGACAGCAACCGTTTTTAAAATGTGATTCTTAAGAACTCTGCCGGGCTTTAATAACTTGACCTCACACCGTTTGCTAGAAGCCATCATAAACAACCGTGGAATAAAGAATATTGAAAAGATCGTCAAATATATGTTCTCCCTAATCACAGCAGTGTCCTATTTTAAAAAATAAAGTCAGGAAAGTGACATTATATTGCAAAATTTGAAAAAAAAAAAAATTCATAATAAAGGAAGAAAAGAAAAAGTGTCAGCAACCTGACAGGAATCTTTGAAGTCGCTTTAGTCGAAGAATCTTGTTAAAGAGAGGCTGTTGCAGTAAAATACGTCAATCAGCTTGATCTTGTAATAACCAGAGCACGAAATAGGGCCTTTTATACCTGGATGTATGTGGTGAACAATTTATGTACTCACTGGAAAGGAAGCAGCTGTCTGCAGAGCACGACCACATGTATTTCTTAATTGCTTTGAAAAAGGTCAACAATTAAAAAATAGGCTCTCATTGCGTAGGTGTGGTAGTGCAGAAACACAGCACTTTATTCCGCAACTGTCAACTGAGCTGGGATCTGTTTTCCTGGAGATTCAAGTTGTCTATGCGAAAAATGCAGCTCTAATAGTACACGATATTGTTTTGGCACCGTATATCATTGTAATGCCAAGGTAGATGTCTTAGGTTAATAGTCCCATGAGAAGACATGTTATTACTAGAAAACCCAGAAAGATTGAAGAAAGTAAAGGGGAATGGAGAAACATTGGCTTCGAGGCTGACATGTTCATCATTTTTAAGTTCCCTTGCAACTTCTTTATCACCACAAGCCTCTGATAGCTTTCCAAGAAAATATTTTACTGAAGTTAATCCCTGTCCGGCGGAGTTAGTAGGGAGTTTTAGTAGAGACGACGGCTACAGCAACGAAAACGTCAGTCCAAAATATAACTTAGCGCTATCGCAAGTATTTCGCGATTAATCTGTCTTGTTCACATTGTACTTTCCTGTAACTGGATGGGTACGAACGGTTTTAATTAAAGTCAAAACTGAAAATGACTTATTCATCGTTATATGCTCACGTTGTCGTCAAAACCTAAAATTTGGTGATTTCACGTTGTTGTTTTGTGGAGTACGGCAAAGAAATGCGCGGAAATTCGTGTTGCACGTGCAGGACGAGCATTTTTCCTTTTCCAACCAATAATATTCTTAAAACTCCCTAGTATTTGGTTGGGGGACCTCAAAATATACGGCTTGCTGTCAGAAACACAGGACCGAAAATTCTACTTTAGGGCTCACAAAATCCTAGCCAAGCTAGGTGCAGATTTTGTTAGCCTGCCTTACGCAAAACAAATATTGATGTACAAGTAAATAAATAGTGATATATAAAAGTTCCTACTGCTCTTCCCACAAACTGTATACAGCTTGTGAGAAGAGTAGTAGGAACTTTTCAGGAAGTGTCGATCGACAATAAAATATTTTGCCCATCAGCAATAAAATTTGCGACATGAAAACAACATAAAACATTTTGGGAGATTGTACTTTTGGCTGCGCAAGGAAATCGCAAAATCGAAAGTGCCGTCGATTTCAGCGGCCGCCATAATCAAGTTATTGTGCCTGTTTACTAACAACTCGCGTAAAAAAGGATACATCTGTGTCAAAATGCTGGCAATACACCGGGTTTTTGATTTTGTTAGTTTGCTTTTTTTCTTTCAAGTGTTATAAATTTTGACAAAAAATGTGCAAATTCAACACAAAGAGGACAATCGCCCAATTCTTGAGGTTGACCGATGTTTTTGCAAAGTCAAAAATTCACTCTCCTAGACGAGGTTATTTATCACCAGGTAATTCCATCGTTTTTGGAAATAGCAGCTGCTTTATTATTCACCAGCGTCACAAATTCTTGCCGATTTTTTCAAGGAACATATATTGACATGCAAATAAAGTTTGTTCGCGTAGGATAAAATATTGTGCTACGAATATTTTGTGGTTGGACTTACTGAAGACAGTGAAATTTAATTATTAGCATCTGCGTAATTAATGTTAATTCCTTGAAGGCTTGATAAATACAGTTACGATCGCGAACAGCCTACTACGTACAAAATCCTATTATCTAATAAAAGCGGCATGAATGCGCAAAAGTTTGTTTACTACGGGTTTCATTCTCGCATCTTTCAATGCTTTCCGGCTTCGCGAATGTGTCAACACGAAGGAAGCGTGACTGTGATTGGAAGACTGAGGCCCGGTTCAGACGCCGATCTTTTCATGAGCCGAACCTAACTCCTGGAGTTAAGTACATGAAAAGATCGGCGTCTGAATCAATTTTGAACGGCTATTTACTCATGCGCAGTAAGCGCATGAGGTATAAATGCCCTCCGTTTTTTGTTTTCCGTGTTACATTAGTGCATGGAAATTTATGCTTGCAAACATCTACATACATGACTGTAACTTTACGTGGGGTGGGTGGGAGGGGATTATTCAAAACAATTAATAGCTGCTGAAAAATGTATTGTTGAGTCAGAAAAATTAATAGAAAGACTTGAAAAGAAGTATTAGAGTCTTAAAATGTATGTATGCTTGGAATATCAGTCCATTTTGCATAACAAAATAAACAGTGCGTGTTTGAAGAAATCAACCATCCCTCCTATGTTTCAAACCCTCAAGTTAGTAGGCTTGCCACAATTCCACCTCACGAGAACTGAATCCCTGGAGAACATATTTTGGCGAGCGAAACGTGATTTTCGGACGCGAATCTACGCTAGACGAAGGACTTTTGAAAGTCTAGCCCTTAAGATGTGTCATTTTCTCTTGGACGTGCATGGTCGCGCCCGAGTCATTGCATCTTGACTGTTCAAACTTTGTGATTGTAGTCGCGATCCTACGGCCCGGGTCTTACGGATCGAGCTGTTAGAATAAATCTTTTTCGATTGTGGAGCCAAAGGTAAGACGTTGGCATTAAAGACAGAATTATATATATTTTTTCTAATTTGTTTTACAATTAAACACTTTGCACGAGAGCGGGGATCGATAAAAGGTCATTCAAAGTGATCTCCATCAGCTCTCCTTGTGATCTTTGAGAACCTTAGAGCAACCCTTAGCATACCTGCCAACCCCCAGAGTACGAAAATCTGGAGACGTCTAGATAATTTTCGTCCGAAGATTTCCGAAGACTTCCAAAGATCGGCGAAGATTTCCAATGACTTCCGACGATTGCCGAAGATTTCCTGACGACTTCCGAAGATGACCGAGGCTGTAGAAGGATTTTTGACGACTTCAAAACCGGACTCACCAACTGTTTTTCGCCGAAAAAAAAATTGAATTTCTACTTAATCGGTTTTTAAGCAATTATACTCACTATTGTCAGTTGGGCGTGGGAAACTTGTCTTAATGCGTGAGATCTATCAAAGCCGAGTTCGAGTAGTAATGAGTTTGAGTGAGTTTGCAGCCTGAATAGATCTTATCATGATGGTTTTGGAAGCCATCTTATCAATAATGAGAAGGCAAATATGTCTGAAATTAACAGTGTTTGTGTGGAAAAGGGATTTAAAATAGTTTTTACAAACTGCGCTTCTGAAAAATTCATGAATTGGAAACTTTAGGCACTAGAAAATCAGAAAAGTTTCCAATTCATGAATTTTTCAGAAGTAAAGTTTTATGGAAATCATTTGGCATGGTGACTTGCAGCTCTAACCCGCTCAAATTTCAAAAGAACACCTATAAAAGTAGCTTATCTTGTGTGTTTGCAAATGGCTGGATGCCAGCTAGA